>NC_081539.1:2016593-2036593 GCF_030273125.1 Centropristis striata
CTCCTCCTCCTCCTCCTCCTCCTCCTCCTCCTGGTCCAAATAAAATCTCGTCCCCCCGGCTGCCCAGACGAGCAGCCGGGTCAGTCCACCACCTCGTTGAACTTGTGTGAGGAGAAAAAACATACAAATTTCCCTCAAGATGTAAAAGAAAAATGACAAAGAAAAGGTTCACAAAACAACCAAAACAAGATGTTAAAGAGAAAAAGATACAAAATTACTGAAAACAGACGTGAAATGACCCCAAAAAACCCACAAAATGACAAAAAATGAGACAAAAGTACAGAAAAAAACATGTCAAATGGGCAGAAAAAAGACACAAAATTTCACAAAACGACGACAAAAGAAGCAACATTTTCCCAAAAAAGACACAAAACTACAGAAAAAAGGTAATGATTTTGTGGACATTTGACACTTTTTTCTCACACTTTTCAGCCCAAATGATAATCAGATTTATCTGAAGGTCACCAGAAGATTAACGGATCATTTAAAGCTCGTTAGGAGTTTATTCTGTCTCCTGTTAGTGATGTTCAGGAATGAAAGCTGCAGCCGCTGCTGCTGGTTGCTGTTAGTGACCTGGATGTGCCAGATGTTGCTGCAGGCTGTGTGTTGCTGGTTGTGCCAGACGTTGCTGCAGGCTGTGTGTTGTTGTGTTGCTGGTTGTGCCAGACGTTGCTGCAGGCTGTGTGTTGTTGGTTGCTGGTTGTCTGATGAGACGTTGCTGCAGGCTGTGTGTTGCTGGTTGCTGTATGTGCCAGATGTTGCTGCAGGCTGTGTGTTGCTGTGTTGCTGGTTGTGGCAGACGTTGCTGCAGGCTGTGTGTTGCTGTTGTCTGATGGACGTTGCTGCAGGCTGTGTGTTGCTGTTGTCTGATGGACGTTGCTGCAGGCTATGTGTTGCTGGTTGCTGGTTGTGGCAGACGTTGCTGCAGGCTGTGTGTTGCTGGTTGTACCAGACGTTGCTGCAGGCTGTGTGTTGCTGTTGTCTGATGGACGTTGCTGCAGCAGCGTTTGCAGCGTTGTTTTTGTCCCGGAGAGAGACAGGAACATGGACATAAAGTGAATTGAGATGAAACATTGATGATCTCAGCTGAAGATTAGATCAGTGCAGCAGAAAATACTTACAGCAAACACAGAAATGCAATTTAAACACAAATCTGGAGAGTCTGGGCTCTAATGAACACATTGTTTTTTCCAGAGGCTTTCTGAGAGCAGCAGCAGCAACATGAAGAGCTGAGGATGATAAAAGGAGCCAACAGAGGCCCTAAAGGGACAAAACACCAGTCAGAACACATTCAGGACCAAGAAATCAGTTAGTGGAGACGTGAGCTCAGCAACATGGAGAAAAATAACATTCAGCCTCAAAAAGCCTTGAAACAACTTGTATCTCCTCCAGAATACTGTTGAAGTGTCCCAAAGGCTCTTTATCTCCTGATATCTTTATTTAGATTTGTTTTTTGGCTCTCAAAGCTTTTTATATATCGCTGCAGCCTGTTTCTGTTGGCTGCTATTTTGCTACCAAAAACACACAAAATTACAGAAATAAAGGATGTAAAATGACCAAAAATACGTACAATTTACAGTAAAGACACAAAATGACCCAAAAAATACACTAAATGACCAAAAAAGATACAAAATTACCAATAAAGACACAAAACAACCAAAAAAGACAATAAATTACCAAAAAAGACACAAAACAACAACAAAAACGCAAAACAATCAACACACAAAATTACCAAAAACACCTAAAGTTACCAATAAAGACACAAAACAACCAAAAAAAGACACAAAATTACAGACAAATACATAAAATTACCAATGAAGACACAAAACAACCAAAAAAGACAAATTACCAAAAAAGACACAAAACAACAACAAAAAAGCAAAACAATCAACACCCAAAATTACCAAAAACACCTAAAATTACCATTAAAGACTCAAAACAAGCAAAAAATGAAACAAAAAAGACACAAAATTACCAATAAAGAGATAAAAAATGCTAAAGAAAAGACATAAAATTACCAATAAAGACACAAAACAACCAAAAAAAGACACAAAATTACAGAAAAATACATAAAATTACGACTAAGACACAAAACCAAAAAAGACGTAAAACATCCAAAAAAGACACAAAATTACCAATGAAGACACAAAAATTACCACTAAAGACACAAAACAACCAAAAAAGACAAGAAATTACCAAAAAAGACACAAAACAACAACAAAAAAAACGCAAAACAATTAACACACAAAATAACCAAAAACACCTAAAATTACCAATAAAGACTCAAAACAACCAAAAAAAGAAACAAAAGATACAAAAAAAAACAAAAAAAATCTAAAGAAAATACATAAAATTACCAATAAAGACACAAAACAACCAAAAAAAAGACACAAAATTACAGAAAAATACATAAAATTACCAATGAAGACACAAAACAACCAAAAAAGACATAAAACATCCAAAAAAGACACAAAATTACCAATAAAGAGATAAAAAATTCTAAAGAAAAGACATAAAATGACCAATAATGTTTGAGCTGAAGGACTTGATGAAGCCGATGTTAAAGTGTTAAAGAAAGACGAACTAAACCACCAACCTGGGCATCAGAACACCAGTTTGTTGTGATTTTGTGAGTCGAGTCTCAACGTGTTTCTGTGTAAACAGTCTGGACCAGTTGATCAGGTCCTGGAGAGTTTAAAGTGATGAAGTTCAGAGTGAAGATGAAGCTGTCGGAGCTTTGAGCACAAATATCAAACAGCATCTCACACACACACACACATTGATCAGGCTCCTCTGGCGGTGCTGTGTTTGTGTTTTGTGGTCTCGGCGGCGTCCTGCTGACCTTTGACCTCCACAGCTTCACCTGCTGCTGAGAGTCTAAGGTTTAACTTCAGTCAGAATAAAACAGACTCCACTTTAAAAACCATTATCAGCTGTTTGAGGAGAAAACAGTGGTAGAGAAAAGAAAAAACACACATTACAGGTTTTATTTGTTGTTTTTCCACAATATAAAAACAATATCTGACAGGAATTATCACCGTTTTTTTCTTTACATTTTAAAATGAATGAGAGCAGAACTAACAGTCTATGTATAAGATGTAAGATTCTGACAATAATGCTTGTTTTTTTACAGTTTTTTTCAACGATAAATGGTGGATTTTTGGCAATTTTATAAAAAGAAACATACTTGTGAAAAGGGTTCAGATGGAAACATTTCCTACATTTTTCCTGCAATTTAGCATCCCTAAAGTTTAGAGTGTGTTCTTCCAAACCACACATACCAACAGCCGTACACCACCAGCTGTTGGGAAAACTTTGCGAAATCACTGCAACACAAGACGTAACAAGCCAGCTAATATTAAAGACGTCACCTGGCCTGAAACCTCCTCAAACAATATTTTAAGCTTTGTTTTGGTCTTTTTCTCAAGTTGAAACTTTCGTAACGGACGATACATTCAAGGACCGTTGGAAAGTTCAGATTCCGATGATAACTCCTGTTTTTACAGTTTCTTTCTACGATAAACGGTGCATTTTTGGTAATTTTATAAAAAGAAACATATTTGACAAAAGGGTTCAGATGTAAATGTATTACCTACATTTTTTTTTTGCAATTTAGCATCCCTAAAGTTTAGAGTGTGTTTTAATTCCACACCACACATACCAACAGCCGTACACGACCAGCTGTTGGGAAAACTTTGCGAAAACACAGGAAGTAACAAGGAAGCTATTATTAACAACGTCATCTGGGCCTTAAAACCTCCTCTACCACAAGTTTAAGCTTCGATTTGGTCTCTTTTTTTCAAGTGGAAACTTTCATAACGAATGATACATTCAAGGACCGTTGGAAAGTTCAGATTCCGATGATAACTCCTGTTTTTACAGTTTCTTTCTACGATAAACGGTGCATTTTTGGTAATTTTATAAAAAGAAACATAGTTGTCAAAAGGGTTCAGATGTAAACATTACCTACATTTTGTTTTGCAATTTAGCATCCCTAAAGTTTAGAGTGTGTTTTAATGCCACACCACACATATCAACAGCCGTACACGACCAGCTGTTGGGAAAACTTTGCGAAAACACAGGAAGTAACAAGGAAGCTATTATTAACAACGTCATCTGGGCCTTAAAACCTCCTCTACCACAAGTTTAAGCTTTGATTTGGTCTCTTTTTTTCAAGTGGAAACTTTCATAACGAATGATATGTTCAAGGGCCGTCGGAAAGTTAAGATTCTGACGATAACGCCTGTTTTTTACAGTTTCTTTCTACGATAAACGGTGGATTTTTGGCAAATTTTATACAAAGACACTTACTTTTTAAACGGGTTTAGAGGGAAATATTACATACATTTTTTTTTTGCAGTTTAGCATTCCTATAGTTCAGAGTGTGTTTTTCTTCCAAACCACACATACCAACAGCCGTACACGACCAGCTGTTGGGAAAACTTTGTGAAAACACCAAAAAATTACCGCAACACAAGACGTAAGAAGCCAGCTAATATTAACAACGTCACAAGTTTAAGCTTTGTTTTGGTCTATTTTTCAAGTGGCATAACAGATGATACGTTCAAAGGCCGTCGGAAAGTTCAGATTCTGACGATAATGCTGATTGTTACAGTGTCTTTCTGAGATAAACGGTGCAGTTTTGGAGGCTCCTTTAAGTCTTTGCAGAAACATCAGTGACTCGGCGTGTTGCTGTCTTCCTCATCGTTGTCGTTGTTGTTGTTGTTTGTTTGTTGAGCTGCCTTGAGCTTTGTTTTCATCTCATCTGCACTAATTTCCTCTCTCTTGTTGCTCACCTCTGATGTTGTTCAGGTTCCTGTGTTGTTTGGTTTGTTGGTGGTTGTTTGCTTTTTGAACCCTCCGAGGGTTTCTGAGTCTCCGCTGCACATATTTGTTGTTTTTATTATCTTCTGTCTCCTCGTCTTCACTGTTTGTTTCCTCTCTGCAACTGTGTTCAATCAAACTAATACTACTGTGTGTGTGTGTGTGTGTGTGTGTGTGTGTGTTGCAGGACCTATGCACTGCGGCGGGTGCGTGATGCCTTCAGGGCCAACAGGAATGTGGAGGATCCAAAAACGGTGGAGAGACTGGTGTTGGAGGGACGACAGACACTGGCACTGATACAGAGACAGGTACACACACACACACACACACACACACACACACACACACACACACACACACACTCTTATACACACACACACACACTCTGTCCCTCAGGTTAACCAGGTTGACTAGTATGCAGATGAACACCTGTTTACTGACTGACCACCTGCCACACACACACACACACACACATACACACACACACACACACACACACACACACACACATGCGCACACACACACATGCACACATGCACACACACACACACACACACACACTCCCTCATTACTCCGGGCTAATCACCTCACTGTTGGTCACTTTGTTCCCATAATGCATCTGCAGCCTCTCAGCCAATCCCAACAGGGGATTCACACACACACACACACACACACACACACACACACACACACACACACAGGCGGATGGATATTGTGACTGACAGTGAACTCTGCAGATTGGGTCTAAAGTCTAATGATCAGATTTACATAGTGACGGTCAGAATAACAGAACAGACGGGAGAGTTGTCGTATTTATGCAGCAAAACTCTGAAAGAAAAGAGAGATAAATAAATATGAGCCATGAGAGGATCAAAGAGAAGCCAAGAGTCCACCGTTTATTGTAGAAAGAAACTGTGAAAACAGGCTTTATCGTCGGAGTTTAAACTTTCTGACGGCCCTTGAACGGGTCATCGGTTACAAAAGTTTCTGTTCTAAAAAAACATTTAAAAAAAATAATGATCAGAGAAATTCAACTGTTTTTCTGATTTCTGTCATTTTAAGTTATTCCCACTTAAAAAATCTTCACAATAAAAGACCTCCAGCCCCTTTTATAATGACAGACCTCTCGCCTTTTCACAATAAAAGTCATCCAGCCCCTTCTATAATAAAAGACCTCATCTCCTCTCAATAAAAGTCATCCAGCCCCTTTTATTATAAGACCTCTCGCCTTTTCACAATAAAAGACTTGAAGCCTCTTCACAGTAAAAACAGCCCTTTCATAATAAAAGACCTCTCACCTCTTCACAATAAAAGACTTGAAGCCTCTTCACAGTAAAAAAAAAACCCAACAGAGCCCTTTCACAATAAAATACGTCCAGACCCTTTTACAATAAAACACCTCTTGCCTCTTCACAATAAAAGACTTGAAGCCTCTTCACAGTAAAGAAAAAACAGAGCCCTTTCACAATAAAATACCTCCAGACCCTTTTACAATAAAACACCTCTTGCCTCTTCACAATAAAGGCTTGAAGCTGCTTCACAGTAAAAAAAAAAAAAAAGAGTCCTTTCACAATAAAAGACCTCCAGCCCCTTTTTCTAATAAAACAGACCCATCACAGTAAAAGACAATCAGATAAATGAAACGTTTCTATATATATTTCCAGGTTTCTGTCACTCTAACGGTGTTATTCTGCAGTAAGTCTGTTCTGGTTGTGTTTCCTGGTGTTTGGACGTGTCCTCGCTGCAGGATATCTCACCTGTGGACCTGCAGCGAGACGTCCTCACAGCGTTCTGGAGGACTTACGTCTTTGTGTTTGTTGGAGTCCCGTCTGACTCTCTCACTCTGTGTTCTCTCCTCTGCCTCTCGCCCACTCTCACTCATGGATTAAATGCATCAGAGCAGAAAATATGCACCTTGTTACAGCCCTGCTGCAACACTACAGGAATCCATATCTCACACACACACACACACACACACACACACACAGGCTTTAGGTTTCTTCCTCCTGAGTGCAGATCTATACCGTTTGTTACAGTTTAAATTAAAAACGCTGAAGAATAAAGTAAAACCACCTGAAGAAGAAAAAAACTGCTGAATAATGAATTGATTTTATTCATCGACACTGTGAAAAAAACCAGTAAAAACTTACCATGAAATCCACTATTTTACAGATAAATTCTCAAAAAATACAGATAATATACAATAATTGTGTAGATTAAACTCTTCTGACAACATGAACAATAAATGTTTACATGAAGAAGAGAGATAAAGAGAGTAACAGCTGCTTCTATTTTATCTCTTCATAGTTTAAACTCACAGCAGCAGAAACATCCACAGCTCTACTGAAGGAGTCACTGCACTACTCTGTGTGTGTGTGTGTGTGTGTGTGTGTGTGTGTGTGTGTGTGTGTGTGTGTGTGTGTGTAATTGAGTTAGGGAGTAAAGATGATGGATTGCAGCTGCAGAACGCCTGATAGAAGAAGAGAAACTAAACCAGTTTAATGAGAGAGAGAGTGTTACACTGTGTGTGTGTGTGTGTGTGTGTGTGTGTTACTCTGTGTGAGTTACACTGATTGTGTGTTACTGTGTGTGGGTTACTGTGTTTGTTACACTGTGTGTGTGCTTCTGTGTGTGTTACTGTGTGTTACATTGTGTGTGTGTTACTGTGTTTGTTGCTGTGTGTTACACTGTGTGTGTTACTGTCATTGTACAGGGTGTGTGTGTGTTGCTGTTAGTGTGTATGCGTTACTTTGTGTGTGTTACTGTGTGTGTGTGTGTGTGTGTATTGTTGTTAGTGTATATGTGTTACTTTGTGTGTGTGTGTGTGTGTGTGTATAAATGTGTGTTTTGTTACTGTGTGTGTGTGATTGTGTGCGTGTGTGTGAGTGTATGTGTTACTTTGTGTGTGTGTGTGTGTGTGTTTGTGTGTGTGTGTGTTGGGGGGAAATTAAGGGAAAAGAAAAAAATATTTCCTAAAAGAAAAATGTAAAAGTGTGATTTTTGTGTGTGATGGATACAAGCAACCGGCTTCTCAGTCTGGACACACACACACACACACACACACAATAACACACACACAGTAACACACGCACACACACACAATGATAGAGTGAGGCCATAACATTAAAAAGTCCTGCAAAGAGTGTTTCTACGTGTGTGTGTGTGTGTGTGTGTGTGTGTGTGTGTGTGTGTGTGTGTGTGTGTGTTATTGTGTGTGTGTGTGTGTGTGTGTGTGTGTGTGTGTGTGTGTGTGTGTGTGTGTGTGTGTTACTGTGTACGTGTGTGTGTGTGTGTGTGTGTGTGTTACTGTGTACGTGTGTGTGTGTGTGTGTGTGTGTGTGTTCTCTGTGGAGCCGTTTCTCACAGATTACTGCAGTTTAATGTCAGCGCAATGTCACACAGCCTTCGGCCATTTTGGCTCAATTGAGATTAAACGACACATCAGGAGCTGAGTTATACCTGGAGGGGGGGGCACAGGTGAGGGGGGGTGAAGGGGGAGGCAGGTGAGGAGGAGGAGGGGGGGACAGGTGAGGGGGGGGCGTCCCATTCTGGTTCTCAGGGTTCAGACACACTGTGAGGTCAGTCAACACTGAGAGGATTTACCTGCAGCTGTTTCTACAGATCAGCTGAAGCTGCTCCTTCAGGACTTTACCATTTAATATTAAAATAACACCCAAAAAATAATAATAATATAGATGATAAAAATTATATTTAAATCTCTGCTCTATAAAAATTATAGAGATTACATAAAATAATATAAAAATGTCAGAATAATTAAAAATATGTTTTAAATAATGTTATTAATTCTTAAAAAAAAATACACAAATAAGTAAGTTATATACATTTTATATAAATGTAAGAAATTGTTTTTCAAAATCAAATGCATTCATAAAATAAGTAAATAATCCGAAATGTGTGTACATTTAAAAAAAATATATATAATTTTTTTTTTTAATTACATAAGCTATATATGTAATAGTATTTTAAAATTCTTGATAAACTTGAGTCTGAAACAAAGTGTAAAAGAAAAAATATATATTTAAAACATTTTATGCATTATTCATATATTAATAAATACTACAAACACACTCACACACACACACACACACACACACACACACACACACACACACACACAGGGAATGACTCAGAGGATTTATAATTGTTGAACTTTTTTCATCTGAACATGAATTATTTGTGCTGATTAATGTATTTAGTCGTCAGTGAGAATGTTTCCTGCGGTCAGACAGACTCTAATCAGTGAAGTGGATTATTCCTGCAGCTCTCTCTCCTAATGAAGGTGTGTGTGATGCTCACAGTGTGTGTGTGTGTGTGTGTGTGTGTGTGTGTGTGTGTGTGAGTGTGTGTGTGTGTAAGGTTATTATGAAGTTTCTTCTTCTCTGCAGGAGGTCAAACAGACAGATTGTTCTGTTGTTCAGTTAAACCTTCTGAACCCAACGAGGTGTTTCAGGGAGGTTTTTACTCTTTCTACATCCTCCTCTCTGGGTCCTCACTATGTATATATATATATATATATATATATATATATATATATATATATATATATATATATATTATATATATCCTGCAGCTCTGTGGAGTCAGAACAATCAAAACAACTCAAACAGTCATTGTGCAGAATAACACAGTTAGAATGACAGAAATCAGACAAAAAATATGGGGTTTTATTAAAATTGGAATAAAATGTAATTTATATATTAACACTTTGACAAGTGGCCACAAGTGTCCTGAATGTTGGAAAAAAGACACAGAATTACCAAAACAGACACAAAATGAACAAAAAAGACACAAAATAACCAAAAAATTACAACAAAAGACACAAAATTACCAAAAATGATGTTCGAAAACCTCCATATATTGTACATATTTCAAGCATCTTTGAGTGTTTAGAAAAGCTCTATATAAAAGCAATGTATTATTATTATTATTATTATATTGAAGTATTGTCATGTTCCCAGCCTCTCCTGTCCTCTCCTCTCTGCTCTGTGTAAACAGTCTCTGAAGAGATTCTGACAGAAACTTCAACATTTTAAGATGTTTTGGTCATTTTTTATAACAGAAACTTTCGTAACCGATGATCCATTCAAGGACCGTCGGAAAGCTTAAACTCTGACAAACACCTTTTTTATTTACAGTTTCTTTCTTCCAATAAACGGTGTGTTTATGACAATTGTTTAAAGAAAAACTACTTTCTAATTTTTGGAGGGGTTCAGAGGGTTTAAAGCAGCTTGATTCCATCAGGAAAAGTAACTAAAACGAAGTGATAAATGGTGTATTTTGGGTGATTTGTAAAATGCAGTGGCCACAGTGAGTTAAATATAAAAAGAGCTATAAAAAAAGCGTCTCGTTGGGGTTCAGTTTGCCCTCACCAACCGGAGGAGAGGTGAGCGGCGCCCGGCCGGTCCTGATAAATGTGTAACATTAACGTGTGAAAGTGTTTTGCATGGAGAAGATGTGAAACGGAGAAACTGCAGCCTCCCAAAACAGCCATAAAGTCGAATCAACAGCTCTCTGAAACAGCAACCCAACGTTATCGTCTTAATGAAAGTCGGCTTTTTACTGCCGCAGCGTTGTATCAGAGCGCATGAATATACATAAAAAACAGTTAAAATGTCACCGATAAATCACTTATATGATGCAGTTTTACTGATATTTCCGAGTTAAGCCCAAATGAGCAGATAATAGTGGATCAGGATAGGTGAGATGTCTTTCAGACGGAGTCAGACTGAGACTCCACCAGGCAGAGAGAGAGAAAAAACCTGTCGGCTTTCATCCACCTCAACTCTCTATAGTATGGAGTCATTTACAGTACCAGGGTGTGTGTGTGTGTGTGTGTGTGTGTGTGTGTGTGTGTGTGTGTGTGTGTGTGTGTGTGTGTGTGTGTGTGTGTGTGTGTGTGTGTGTGTGTGTGTGTGTGTGTGTGTGTGTGTGTGTGTGTGTGTGAACCCGCGGGGTGAGTCAGGTATAAAAGCAGCAATAAAGGCGTGGGATTTCTGAGGGATGATGGAGGGAGGAAGACTGGGGATTTACACAGATCGAAAGGAAGAGGAAAATAACAATAGAAGTGGGGAGGGGAGAGAGAGAGAGAGGAGAAATGATAAAAGAGAGAGGGGGGGGGGGGTGAATTGAGAGAGAGAGAGAGAGAGAGAGAGAGGGGGGATGAATTGAGAGAGAGAGAGCGAGAGCGAGAGAGAGGGGGGGTGAATTGAGAGAGAGAGAGAGAGGGGGGGGGTGAATTGAGAGAGAGAGAGAGAGGGGGGGATGAACAGAGAGAGAGAGAGAGAGAGAGGGGGGATGAATTGAGAGAGAGAGAGAGAGGGGGGGGTGAATTGAGAGAGAGAGAGGGGGGGGATGAATTGAGAGAGAGAGAGGGGGGGGGGGTGAATTGAGAGAGAGAGAGAGAGAGAGAGGGGGGGGGGGGGTGAATTGAGAGAGAGAGAGAGGGGGGGATGAATAGAGAGAGAGAGAGAGAGGGGGGATGAATAGAGAGAGAGAGAGGGGGGGATGAATAGAGAGAGAGAGAGAGAGGGGGGATGAATAGAGAGAGAGAGAGGGGGGGGGATGAATTGAGAGAGAGAGAGAGGGGGGGATGAATTGAGAGAGAGAGAGAGAGAGAGAGAGAGATGACTTGAATTGAGAGAGGAAGGGTAAGAGCGAGGTGAGGAGGAGGAGGAGGAGGATCTCCTGCAGGGTGTTGTCCTACTTTCTCCTCCTGTCTGTTTCAGGCTTCCCCAATAATTCTCTGGTTTCCCCGAACGGAGCGACTCGTCCTGCGTCAGAACGTTTTCGCTCCGACTCGACGTTCATTAATGAAACCAGAAGCTGCACAATTCATCATTTATTCTCATAAAACCATGATAAATTATCATTTTTTCACACTGAGTGGGAGCATTCCCTGACATTCCTATGCAACACTAAAACGGTGTGTGTGTGTGTGTGTTTGTGTGTGTGTGTGTGTGTGTGTGTGTGTGTGTGTGTGTCTAAAGGAGAGAACCACTGAGGCAATTAAGGTTCTGAGAACAAACAGCTTCAGGGGATTTTAGCTGCTGTCATAGTTTCCCTTTCCTGTGTCCTCACTGTGTTTCACTGCAACATATCAAATCTCTATAAATCTCTATAAAATCCTGCAGCTCTGTGGAATCAGCACAATCACAACAACTCAAACAGTCTTTGTGCAGAATAACACAGTTAGAATGACAGAAATATCACTATTTTACGTTTGAACCGTAAGTTTTCTTTAAAGAATCGCCATGAATACGCTGTTTATCGTAGAAAGAAACTGTAAAAACAGGCGTTATCGTCAGAGTTTGAACTTTCCGACTGTCCTTGAATGGATCATCGGTTATAAATATATATATAAAAAGTGACCTTTACTTGTGTTTAATGTTGATATTAGTGTCAGAATGTCTTTATTCTCCATGTGTCATTTAAAATAAACCAGATCCTGTTAAAAACATTAAATTATGCTCCTCAGAGACACTGAATACATAAATCTGTTTACACAGAGCAGAGAGGCTGGAAACATGATAATACTTCAATATGTACAATATGTCGAGAAAACTGTTTTTTACAACATTCAGGACACTAATTTTGTGTCTTTTGTTGTCATTTTTTGGTCGTTTTGTGTCTTTTTTGGTAATGCTGTGTCTTGTTTCCAACATTCACGACACTTGTGGGTATTTGGAAAAGTGTTTGTATAATTAAATTATGTTTTATGCCAATTTTGAAGAAAAAAAAATATTCATCAGAGAAATTGAACAATTTTTCTGGTTTCTGTCATTCTGTGTTATTCTGCACAAAGACAATGTTCTGATTGTGCTGATTCCACAGAGCTGCAGGACTTATAGAGATTATAGAGATTTGATTTGTTGCAGTGAAACATGAGGACACAGAGAGGAAAATGTAAAAAGAGCAAAAAGTTGTTGGGGTTCAGAGGTTTAAGAATAGATATCTGAAAGTAGGATTTGACAATGATATGCGTATATAGTTGTATCATCTGCATAAAACTTGATACTGCAGTAAATTTCAGGAAGAATGAAGTCATTACTGTATAATGTAAATTGTTAAGAGCCAAGAATAGAGCCCTGAGGCACCCCAGAACTAATCGTAGGAGTATGTCAGATATATTTCAGCTTAAATATACAAAACCTGCAAAACTTTGAACCAAGACCAGAACTTCAGCATCACGTTTTTACCTCTAAACATTTAGTTCAGTCACACAAATTCTGCCTTTTTTTTTAAAGAAACATTTCCTTTCAGAACAGACGGGAATCATTTCTTGACTCAAGCACAGTTACTCTTTTATTCTCATCGTTTAATTTCTGGCTTTGTGCACAAAAATCGTGTTGCTTAGCTAAAAAAATGAGTACAATTTTTGCACCCACAACAAGTGACGAATGAATAAACATGAAAGTGAAATCTGAAATATCTGCCGAGCTGCAGGATGAGATCTTTCTCTTCTCTTCTCTCTGTTGGTCATCACATCATCACCAGCCCTGAAAAGCTCTGCGAGTATTGAAGTCTAAGTATTGATTTCACACTTTTGAAGCCTTCAAAAATCCCCACCATCACCCTGCGCTCCCCTCTGAAGCTGCCAACATGCAGAGCTGCCCGGTGCAGCTTTAAAAATAGCACATTACGACATCGGAGAGCAAGTTTTTAGGGTGAAAAAAGCGTCTGAATCCTCTCTGAGAGTCATTAAATGACACTGTGGAGTTTTATTACAGTAACATGTCATTTAAGATCCGTTAATGTAGTTTCTGAAAGTGGATATGGATTTGTTTTTTAGTTTAGTGTCATTTCATCATGTCACAGTAGCTCATAAATAACTTTCAAACAAGAAAAATGAACACTTGTCTTCCTGATGGAGATTAAAGATCCTCTCAAAGGCAACATATCGGCCATTTATTCTCATATTGATACGGTTTTATTTGGAGTCTTTCATTCAACAGTTCATTCTGCTGTTTATTCTTAAGAAAACTGGAACAACAGCCTTTAAATATTTCCATTTCGGGCAGTTCAATATGATGATTAATATCGCCAAAATAAAACAAAAATTCTTATCGTATGCATGTTTTCTATATTTTCCGATAACAGGTCGGACCAACTTAAAAATAGAAATCAAAATTATGGAAATTTTCATCCCATTTTCTCCTGGTATGCATTCAATGCTCACTAAGCAGAAATTTAATGCAAAAAATATTACAAAACCACGCAAGTGAAGAGAAAATTAAAAAAGAAACAATCAGTGAAAATCAGTGAATACGTTCTCGATGTAGATGTCTTCATGCATTGAAAAACGACTCAAATAATTAACGTGACTACATCTAGATAGGAGTATATCTTAAAAATCACTCAATATCTTCTTTATCATTTGGTGAGATCCGACTTGTGAAACAAAAACTTGTGAGTTTGTTTCCGGCTATCTCACATATTGACCGAACACAGGTTTTAATAGAGAAGCAATCAGGAATACTTTAATAATGTGAATATCACAAATACAGCAAGGGGTATTCAATTCCATCAACTTATTCTTTCAAACGCCTTTAGTCAGTCCAACAACATCCCCAACCTGAACGCCTGAACAAGTCTTCTGTCGGCACCAACCAAACGACCCAAACCACCATTTTTAGGGATTTCTCACAACCAAAATCCGTTTAGTTCGTCCGATCTGTTGCTCTGTGAACAAAATCTCACAAAAGGCCACAAAAAATCTGTTTCATTTACGGTAAAATACCGGCAGCTGTGGTTGCCAGACCTTCACTATATAACAAAATGCAATGAGTGGGTTTTATACTTATATTTTTTATACTTTATACCAGGAAAAACTGTAATTTAGACTGAGTAGTTTAGGGTTATTGTGTCCTTGTGACATTATTGTATTTCTCCATTAACTTGACATGAAAAACCTTTGTTTTCTACAGTTTAAAAGTTTTGTGCTATTCCTTGATTTGCGGTAATTAAAAGTGTCCGTCGGGTGATATTCAATTTTTAATTTCAGGGCCTATTTCTGAGGCAATTTGACAGTGTTTTACTGTAATTTCTACAAACATTTTTTACAGTGCAGTCAGCCACCAACCCTCTGCATTCTGCTTCATGTCCTGTAACTGGGTCGGATTTGTTTTGTTAATAAATGTTTCTTTTTTTGTTTAAATTGAGACTTGTGTAACATTTGTTATCATTGTGTCATTTTTATAATGTAAATGGAGGGAGAAAAGGCAATATCGGCTTCAAGAATCGGCCCAAAAAAATCGGCAGGAACATATCGGTGATCGGTTAAGACTGACGTCAAAATAATCGGTATCGGCCTTAAAACCTGTATCGTTCGACCGCTAAGACTTGACTAAGACTAAGTCTAGACTTTGGTCCTCAGAGTGCGTTTTCACAGCCCAAAGTTTAGTCTGTTTTAATCGAATTCTGGTGGTTAAATCCTTGTTCGGTTCGCATGAAGTCCTGGTCGAGGTATAATTCCCATGTTGCGCCTGCAGAGGAAGGTAGAATCAGATTGAAAGTCTGTGCAGTGTTTCATTCTGACTGCCAGGAAATGTTTCTCACTCCAGCAATAACTCACATTCATCCAGTTGATTATGTTTGCTGCTCAGATGAGAGTTGGAATCAGTAAAAATAGGATTACTGTCTGCGGTTTGCCGATGAACTATTGAGTTTGATGTTTAGTATCATACATATTCCATAAAACGCTGCAGAGAGATTAAACTGGATCCAACAGATACAGTATCTAATCTCTCTGCCATGCTTTTATTTTTCTGGTACTTTCTTTTGTTTGTTAGTTTTTCTTCTATTCTTAGAAGTCTGTATCTGATGCAATGGTGATACTCTATCCTCCACCACACACACACACACACACACACACGCACACACTGCATGATGAAATTCATTGACTGAAGAAGGCAATGTGATGTGAGGACAACAGTTAAAGTGAGAGGAGGAGAGATGGTGGGATTGAATGAGAGAAAAGCAGGAAGCTGAGGAGGTGTGGAGGGAAATAGAGCAAATAAAACGGAAGAAAAGAAGAAAATATCATAAAACAACGACTGTGGGAACGACTCAAACTTGTCTTTGTGCAGAATAACACAGATATAATGATAGAAATCATGAAAAAAGTGTCCTGAATGTGGTAAAAAACAGTTTTCTCCACATAATGAAGTATTGTCATGTTTCCAGCCTCTCCTGTCCTCTCCTCTCAGATCTGTGTAAACAGCCTCATTAATGTTTTTAACAGGATGTGGTTAGTGCAAACACTTTATTTTAAATGACACATGGAGAATAAAGAGATTCTGACACTCAACATTTTAACACAAGTTTTGGTCTCTTTTTATTACGGAAACATTCATAAACATTGATCCATTCAAGGGCCGTCGGAAAGTTCAGATTTTGACGATAACTCCTGTTTTTACAGTTTCTTTCTACAATAAATGTTGTATTTTGGGCAATTAATTTAATCCACAGTGAGTCAATTTTAAAAAGAGCAAAAAACGCCCTGAAACAGCTTTTTGGGGTTCAGTTTCCCCTCAGACACAAGAGAAAAGGTGATGACTAGACTAAAGGGATTATGACTAAAATATCACTATTTTTTGCTTCATTTTGGTCACTTTTCATAACGAAACTTTTTCATAACCGATGATCCATTCAAGGACCGTCCGGAAGTTCAGAATTTCAACAATGATGCCTGTTTCTTTCTACGATAAACGGCGTATTTTCGTCAATTTCATAAAAAGAAATATACTTTTCAGAGGGCAACATTATACAGAATTCTTTGCAGTTTAGCGTCAGTTTAACGCAGGAAGATTTCTGTAGAAAAGCATATTTAACAGTTTTTCAGATCGCTCTTACAAAGCTATTTCTTCATTTTCTTCACAAAAAACATATGTAGACGTTCAGGAAGAACTCAGGACGCTCAAAGTGAAGTCGGATCAATGATAGGTATTATGGTTTTGCCAAAAATGCTTTCTGTTCGAGGCCAGAAATTCCAGTCTGTCTGGAATGTCCAGTCCACCTCTGGCTGCTGTCACTGTGCCGGGACATTCGACAGCTGCAGTTAATTCCGTTGATTGCTCTGCTCTGATTGGTCGACCCCAACGCCTTTGATCCTTTGATGTGATTACAGTTATAGATACACGCACGCACACACACACATGCGCGCGTAAGCGTGCACACTCCTCCAGATACATGTTTCACACACTCACACACACACTTTGAGGTTAAAGGTCATAGGTTGCTGTATTAATAAATACTTGTAAAGGAATCCTTGTTGTAGGTGTGCTCCTTGTATATAATATAGTATCATAACATTACTAGTATTAATTGTTATAAATCTCTGAAGAATCTCATCATAGTGTACACACACCGGCAGTAGCCCCCGTGGCCCTTTCACAATTTCCCCAGAGGACATTTTCTAGTTAGTGATACGCTTCACTTTAGCTCTCATCAAAGCTTTTCTTCATACCAACCTCCTGATTCAGAGCAGCATCAAAATGGATTTGAAATAGTTGCGTATCCGTTTTCTAACCTGATGAAAGCGTGTTTGAGTTTTTGTGGTGGAGTTCCAGTCGTTTGTCGGCTGATAACGACACGAGGTCGCTTGTCAGGGCGGTTGATGGCGTTGATGTTGTTTTTGTGGCGAGGAGTGAACCGCATGTGGATCAGTGTCACTGTTTCTCCTCCATTAGTGTGAAGTGGACTGTCATTTCATCGCCTCCACTCAAGGACTCCCTCTCATCTCCTCCCTTTATGACTCATCTCCCTCTTTCTCTCTGCTCTCACAAAATCTCTCCTCCTCCTCCTCCTCCTCTCCTCTCCTCTCCTTCTCCTCCTCCTCCTCTCCTCCTCTCCTCTCCAGCTCTCTCCTCCTCTTCCTCTCCTCCTCCTCTCTCCTCCTCTCCTACTCTTCCTCTCCTCTTCCTCTCCTCTCCTCCTCTCTCCTTCTCTTCCTCCTCTTCTCCTCCTCCTCTCCTCTCCTCTCCTCCTCCTATCCTCCTCTCCTCTCCTCCTATCCTCCTCTCCTCTCCTCCTCCTATCCTCCTCTCCTCCTCCTCTCCTCTCCTCCTCCTATCCTCCTCTCCTCTTCCTCTCTCCTCCCTCTCCTCTCTCCTCCTCTTCTCCTCTCCTCCCTATCCTCCTCTCCTCCTCCTCCTCCTCCTCTCCTCCCTATCCTCCTCTCCTCCTCTCCTCTCCTCCTCTTCCTCTCCTCCTCCTCTTCTCCTCCTCCTCTCCTCTCCTCTCCTCCTATCCTCCTCTCCTCCTCTCCTCTCCTCCTATCCTCCTCTCCTCCTCTCCTCTCCTCCTCTCCTCCTCCTATCCTCCTCTCCTCTTCCTCTCCTCTCCTCCTCCTATCCTCCTCTCCTCCTCTTCCTCTCCTCTCCTCTCCTCCCCTCTCCTCCTCTTCCTCTCCTCTCCTCTCCTCCTCTCTCCTCCTCTTCCTCTCCTCCTCCTCTCCTCTCTCCTCCTCCTCTCCTCCTCTCTCCTCCTCCTCCTCTCCTCCTCCCTCTCCTCCTCTTCCTCTCCTCCTCTCCTCCCTCTCCTCTCTCCTCCTCCTCTCCTCCTCTCTCCTCCTCCTCTCCTCTCCTCCTCTCCTCTCCTCCAGCAGATTGCCAACCCGTCCATCGATTCTCTCCAAAAAATCACTGCCTCTCATTTTCCTCGGCCCGGCTCTATTGATGTGTGTTCAAGTGTTTTTCTCCTCTTCCTCTTCCTCTTCCTCCTCTGCAGTGCTGCCATAGTTAATGAGACAAACTGAGAGTGTTGACAATCTGAAAGAGGGGGAAATTCCCGTTGGTTGCTGCTCCTGAACACACCACTCTGGAGCTGAACCCCCCAAACATTAAAAAAAACAGTGTTTTCTTAACAGAACACCAAAAATCCAGCATTTATCATAGAAAAATACTGGAAAAACAGGCATTATCTTCAAATTTTGGATTTTTTCGTTGAATGCATCATAGGTTATGAAAGCCTCCGTTATAAAAGTGACCGAAACTTCTCTAAAAAAAGTTGATATTTCTGTCAGAATTGCTGAGATGAACAGTTACGTGACAAATATTCACTGAAAATATGTTTACACAGAGCAGAGAGGAGAGGACAGGAGAGGCCGTTTACACAGAGCAGAGAGGAGAGGACAGGAGAGGCTGTTTACACAGAGCAGAGAGGAGAGGACAGGAGAGGCCATTTACACAGAGCAGAGAGGAGAGGACAGGAGAGGCTGGAAACATGACAATACTTCAATATGTAGAATATGTGGAGAAAACATCCAGGGCACTTGGAAAAGTGTTTTTATACATAAATTCAATTTTCTTTAATGATCTTGTCATTCTAATTGTGTTATTCTCCACAAAGACATATTTGAGTTGTTGTTGATTTTGCTGATTCCACAGAGCTGCAGGACTTATAGATTTACAGAGATTTTATATATTGCAGTGAAATACAAGAACACATTAAGGAGAATGTAAAAAGAGCAACAACAAAAAAGCCCTGAAACATCTCGTTGGGTTCAAGACCTGATATCTGAAAGGCACATTAAATATTATGTGCATATGGAATTGTATCATCAGCATAGAACCTGATGCTGAAGTGTGTTTTAGGAAGAATTATGTTATTTTCGTGTAATGTAAATTGTTAAGGACCCAGAATAGAGCCCTGAGGCACCCCAGAACTAATCCCAGGAGAGTTTGTGTCATAGAAACGGGCTTTCCTTGAGTACAGCTAACCAGTCTCTAATACTGGGCTTATAGAGTTGTATAGAAGTTATATATTGCAGTAAACACAAAGAAACAGAGCGGAAACTGTAAGAAGAGCGAAAGAAAAGAGAGAGAGAGTTAAATTGAGAGTCAAATTGACAACTATCATGGTGTCATCTTGGTGAAGTAATTGTTGTTTGTTTGTGTGTGTGTGTGTGTGTGTGTGTGTGTGTGTGTGTGTGTGTGTGTGTGTGTATGTGTATGTGTGTGTCAATTGTGTCTTCCGTGTGTGTGTGGAGTGAATAAATCGTTGTTTTTTCAACTTCAGAGGCTGTAAAGTCATAAATGTGTCCGTCTGTCCCATCTTCTTGCTCTTGGAGGAATCTGCAGCAGCAGCTACAACTTTGCACTATTTAACACAGAATAGTGCAAAGAAAGATTTCTGCTGCCGATTAAATGCAAAAGTAC
>NC_081539.1:2039093-2046593 GCF_030273125.1 Centropristis striata
CATAGTCACCGTAACATCTCGTTGGTTTGTGGCCCGTTGGAAGCATCGCGTTCAGCGTTACACTCGTCGCCATCTTGTTTCTGATACAGGAAGCATGACCATATTTGGACTGTGGAGGAGGAGAGGGATCTGATCACTGACTACAGCCTCTCTACACCTCAACCTGACTGAGAGAAGCTGCTGCTAATTCATGTTAGCATTAACTGGAGCATTAGCTGGGATGTTAGTTTTGGCTATTAAAAAAACAAAAACAAAATGTATCTTTCTTACCTCAGAAAACTGAGCAGCGACTCCTTGGAGTGTCTGTTAGTCCAACCAAACACTGAACAAGACATTTAATGAACAAAACGTTCAAATAAACTGTCATTAAGTGAAAATACAGTGAAAGGGTCAAAGTTATGAGACCAAACCGCTAAACGTCCTCTTTTCTATCTATATAACGTTATATATAACTTTATTGACTCGTTGCCGTGGATACGCATTATTCTGCTTCTCTCCTGATGACGGCTCGCCTTGTTAGTGACCTGTCAATCAAAGGTAGCCCCGCCCCAAATCATACGATTCTTTATCTTCTATTTTCTTCTAAATGGGGCCATTATTTACACTATTAACATCAGATTGTCTTGAAGAAGATTTTTTACTAGTGATTGAGACCATAGTGTTGTCCTGAAAAACATTTCTGTGAGAAGTTTTCTCTTTTTGCATCAAAATGAATGGACAGAAATGTTTTTGCAGCCAAACTTAGTGCTCCCTGCTGGAATTTTTGGTAGAATGCAGCTTAAGGCACTTCCTGGTTTGCCTCCCTGCTCAGACCAGGAGGTTACCGCCTTGTCCAACAGACGCCGGGCTTTCACCTGCTCAAACAAAAGTCTTTGTTATTGTAAGTTGGCGGTGCAGCAACATCACGTTAAGTGTTTGGCAACTTGTGCTGCCAGAGTTTTTAATGTTTTGTTTTTTGCGGTGAAAGCTGCAGAGGGAAAGTGAGCAGAAGCTGAAACAGTTTCTGCTCGCTGTGGAAGCCTCGTGTCTGTTTGTCTCTGGCGGTTTATTGATGTTTAAGTTGCCACAGAAATGTGTATTTAATCTGCTGTACATCAGGCTCCACGTCTGGCCCAAGGACGCTTCAGCAGGGCGGCGTTTTGTTTTGAAGGACGACGTCTCTGCGTCTCGCACTTCCTGCTGCTTTGTTTCACGCTAATCCGGCCAATTAAATCGCTCGGTTCTGTCTCTTCAACTTAACCCCCCTCATCCCCCTCGTTTGTCCCTCCCTGCCTCCCTTAATTTGTCCTCTGCTTACCTGCTGAGCCTGTATGTGTGTGTGTGTGTGTGTGTGTGTGTGTGTGTGTGTGTCAGTGACAGACTGTACTGTCAAATCCTCTCATTTTATTTCTTCTCTTCTGCGTTCTCCAGAGACTCAGAGACGACTGTTTAACAGAGCTTTAACCCTCTGAACCCCAAATGTCTGTTTTCTTTAAGAGATCGCCAAAAATCCACCGTTTATTGTAGAAAGAAACTGAATTAACAGGCGTTATCGGCAGAGTTTGAGCTTTCCGACGGTCCTTGAACAGATCGTCAGTTACAAACGTTTCCGTTGTAAAAAGTGACCAAAAGTTATGTGAAATTGTTGATATTTGTGTCAGAATCTCTTTATTCTACATCAGACAGGAGAGGCTGTTTACACAGAGCAGAGAGGAGAGGACAGGAGAGGCTGTTTACACAGAGCAGAGAGGAGAGGACAGGAGAGGCTGTTTACACAGAGCAGAGAGGACAGGAGAGGCTGGGGAAATTATGATACTTCAATATGTGGACTTTTTTGGTAATTTTACGTCTTGTTTTGGCCATTTTGTATCTTCTTTTTAGTACTTTTTGGTAATTTAATGTCTTTTTTGGTAATTTTACGTCTTGTTTTGGCCATTTTGTATCTTCTTTTTAGTACTTTTTGGTAATTTAATGTCTTTTTCGGTAATTTTATGTCTTTTTTTGTAAATGTGTCTCTTTTTGTTGGTAATGTTGTGTCTTATTCTGAAACTTTGCCAGTCAAGTGACAAATATTCACTGAAAACCTGTTTCAGAGACGAGAGGCTGTTTACACAGAACCTAGAGGAGAGGACAGGAGTTGTCGTCATGTTTCCAGGCTGGAAACATGACGATACTTCAATATGTTGATTTTTTTTTGTAATTTTATGCCTTGTTTTGGCCATTTTGTATCTTTTTTTGGTACTTTTTGGAAGTTGTTTGTCTTTTTTTGGTAACTTTTGGTAATTTTATGTCTTTTTTTGGTAATTTTATGTCTTTTTTTGGTAATTTTGTCTGTTTTTGTTGGTAATTTTTGGTAATTTTGTGTGTTGTTCTAACTGTGCCGATTCCACAGAGCTGCAGGACTTATAGATTTATAGTCTTTATATGTTGCAGTGAAACACAGTGAGGACACAGAGATCTCTGAAAACTGCATATAGAATCATATCATCTGCATTAAACCTGATGTCTGGGTTCGGAGAGTTTTCTGCACAGTTGAGGAAGTTTTATTGTATTTTTCCCTTTCCGCTCAGCCTTTCTGATGCGATCCTCAGTTTATATAAACATAGTTACTTGCAGTCTCCTTCCTCTCTGCAGCTGGATAGAGTTAAAAAAGTATTTTTCGAAATTTCCATAAAGTCTGTGTTCCTGTTCCCTCAGAGAGCTGCATCCTTCCTACTGACTGTGAATAACTCTAAAGTTAAAGAGGAGCATGAGATGAGATGAGCTGGTGGTTATCTCAGGACTAAACGTTGGCGTCGGCCCTCAGACGGCGAGCTGCTTCTGCTCTCATCTCCTGACAAATGGAGAAACTGTAACGTGAAGCGTGGATTCTCCTTATGCTCCAGTTTATTATCTACCTGAGCACCTCTCACCCTGCAGCTTCCCTCGCTCTCCATCTCTCTCTCATCTCTCTCTCCGTCTCTCTCCATCTCTCTCCATCTCTCTCTCCATCTCGCTCTCCATCTCTCTCTCCTTCTCTCTCTCCATCTCTCTCTCCTTCTCTCTCTCCATCTCTCTCTCCATCTCTCTCCCCATCTCTCTCTCCTTCTCTCTCTCCTCTCTCTCCTTCTCTCTCTCCATCTCTCTCTCCATCTCTCTCCCCATCTCTCTCTCCTTCTCTCTCTCCATCTCGTTCTCCATCTCTCTCTCCATCTCTCTCTCCATCTCTCTCCGTCTCTCTCTCCATCTCTCTCTCCGTCTCTCTCCTTCTCTCTCTCCATCTCTCTCCATCTCTCTCCAACTATCTCTCTCCTTCTCTCTCTCCATCTCTCTCTCCTTCTCTCTCTCCATCTCTCTCCATCTCTCTCCCCATCTCTCTCTCTCCATCTCGTTCTCCATCTCTCTCCATCTCTCTCTCCATCTCTCTCTCCTTCTCTCTCCGTCTCTCTCCTTCTCTCTCTCCATCTCTCTCCATCTCTCTCCCCATCTCTCTCTCTCCATCTCGTTCTCCATCTCTCTCCATCTCTCTCTCCATCTCTCTCTCCTTCTCTCTCCGTCTCTCTCCTTCTCTCTCTCTCTCTCTCCTTCTCTCTCTCCATCTCTCTCTCTCCATCTCTTTCTCCATTTCTCTCTCCATCTCTCTCTCCATCTCTCTCTCATCTCTCTCTCCTTCTCTCTCTCATCTCTCTCTCCGTCTTTCTCTCCGTCTCTCTTTCCATCTCTCTCTCCATCTCTCTCTCCGTCTCTCTCCATCTCTCTCTCCATTTCTCTCTCCATCTCTCTCCATCACTCTCTCCATCTCTCTCTCCATCTCTCTCTCAGTCTCTCTCTCCGTCTCTCTCTCCTCGTCTCATTTTGAGTATGAAATCTTTACCATGACATGTTGGTATCATTGTTTTCAGCACAACCTCACCTATATGACCTGATTATTATTTTTTTCATTTTGACTTACTGGATCAACATTTTGAACACAAAAAAACACAAAAATGACAGAAAATAGACATAAAACACACAAAAAACACAAAAAACCCCCCACAAAAACAAAGAAAACACCAAAAACACACACAAAATACAAAAAAAACCCCACATGAAAACCCACAAAAACAGTAAACACAAAAGATTGCATTAAAAATACTGAATGCACACTGCAAAATTAGAAAAATCTCTGCAAAAAATCATCTTACTACACTTGGAACACTTTACCTTTGCTGAAAAAGAGTTAATGCATTAAATTAAATTTAAATCTCTCTCTCCATCTCTCTCTCCATCTTTCTCTCTCTTGTCTCTCTCTCCATCTCTCTCCTCCTCGTCTCATCTTATGAGTGTGAGCCGTTCTGCTGGCCGCCTCCTCCAGGTTTCCCTCCGTCGCTTCATCTCTTTCCTCCCACTTTCAACGGCTCTTTAACTTCCATCTTTACTGTCTCCTGCTGTTCAGGGCCGCATTTCTTTTCTAACGACACTCCACTGTGGATGGGTTTCACTAAAACCCAACAGTTTTACCGTCCTCCTACAGTGTGAACACAACGGCCAAATTATTTTCCGGTTATCATGCTTGCAAACATTACTGCCACTTACAGTATTAACTTCTAATCTGTTCTGTTAAAGACCTTTAGAGTCTGACTAGATTTTTGTGGTGGTTTTGTATCTATTTGTGTTAGTTTTGCATCTCTTTGTGTTAGTTTTGTATCTATTTGTGTTAGTTTTGTATCCCTTTGTGGTGGTTTTGCAATCCTTTGTGTTAGTTCTGCACCTCCTTGTGGCAGTTTTGTATCTCTTTGTGGCAGTTTTGCATCTTTTTGTGGCAGTTTTGCATCTCTTTGTGGCGGTTTTGTATCTCTTTGTGGCAGTTTTGCATCTCTTTGTGGCAGTTTTGCATCTCTTTGTGGCAGTTTTGCATCTCTTTGTGTTAGTTTTGTATCCCTTTGTGGTGGTTTTGCAATCCTTTGTGTTAGTTCTGCACCTCCTTGTGGCAGTTTTGTATCTCTTTGTGGCAGTTTTGCATCTTTTTGTGGCAGTTTTGCATCTCTTTGTGGCGGTTTTGTATCTCTTTGTGGCAGTTTTGCATCTCTTTGTGGCAGTTTTGCATCTCTTTGTGGCAGTTTTGCATCTCTTTGTGGTAGTTTTGCATCACTTTGTGGTAGTTTTGCATCTATTTGTGGTAGTTTTGCATCTATTTGTGGCAGTTTTACATCTCTTTGTGGCAGTTTTGCATCTATTTTTGGTGGTTTTGCATCTAATTGTGTTATTTTTGCATCTCTTTGTGGTAGTTTTGTATCTCTTTGTGGTAGTTTCACATCTTTTTGTGGTCGTTTTGCACCTCTTTGTCTTCATTTTGCACTCCACTGTGGATAGTTTTCACTAAAACCCAACAGTTTTACCGTCCTCCTACAGTGTGAACACAACGGCCAAATTATTTTCCGGTTATCGTGCTGCAAACATTACAACCATTTACAGTATTAACTTCTAATCCGTTCTGTTAAAGACCTTTAGATTCTGCACACGTTCACTCAGTTTATGGTTTCCTACGTCTTCCTGGAGGTCTTTTAGCTCTGAAACGGTTCCATCTATTTCCTTCCACTTATCTGTCCCTTAGTCTTTTCCAGCTCCTCCGGACCAGATGAGATTTATATAACCGCTCCGTCATGTTCTGGGTCTTCCTACCACAAGTCCATGCCCAGAAATCCTCCAAAGTAGTTGATCAAAGTTACAGATTCAGATGAACTTTTCCACAGTTTGCAGGATCCTCTTGAAGTTTCATCTTTGGCATTTTTCACTACCAACGTGTTAGAATACCTCATTCAATCACCACCACTACTTACCTTTCATGGCAGCTGGATTCTAACGTTATCAAGGGAGTTGCAGGACCGTTTATCACACAAATCCATCAGCTCAGCTTCAATTCTCTGCTTGTGTCTCAACAACCTAGAGGTTCGGCCAGTCAGAGTCCTGTAGGGAGCTGTCGGCAGACTGACTGTTCAGAACAACAACACTTGAAAAAACTAACATTGTGTGGTGTTTTTTGCATCTCTTTCTGGTAGTTTTGCATCTCTTTCTGGTAGTTTTGCATCTTTTTGTGGTGGTTTTGCAACTTGTTATGGTCGTTTTGCATCTTTTGTGGTAGTTTTGCATCTTTTGTGGTAGTTTAGCATCTTATTATGGTCGTTTTGCATCTTTTGTGGTAGTTTTGCATCTTTTTGTGGTGGTTTTGCAATTTTTTGTGGTGGTATTGCATCTCTTTGCAGTAGTTTTGCATCTCTTTGTGGTAGTTTAGCATATTTTTGTGGTCGTTTTGCATCTTTTTGTGATAGTTTTCCATCTCTTTGTAGTGGTTTTGCATATATTTGTGGTAGCTATCTCTTTGTGGCAGTTTTGCGTCTTTGTGTGGTAGTTTTGCATTTTTTTGTGATGGTTTTGCATCTTTTTGTGGATTAGCATTGTTGTGATGGCTGTGAGTGTGTTTGTGGTGGTATTGGTGGTCAAGTTTTGCCTCCCCTTGTGGTAATTTGCCTTTCCGTGGTCTTTTCAACACCTTAGTGGTCGTTATTACCTCTTTTTGGTCGTGGTCCGTGTCTCCTGGTGGTAGTTTTGCATCTCCTCATGGTCATTTTGTGTCTTTTGTGTGTCTCTGCTCAGTAGTTTGAGTTAAATAGAGCCGCTCCGTGCCGTAGAACAGCAGCTGTTGTTGTGTATCTGAGTTCAGTCACATTTAGAGCTGATGAAGATCTGACTCTCTGAGTTCTGACTGTCAGATTGGTGTCTGGCTGTCAGGAGAACAGCTGTAAGGGCTCCGTGTTGACGGCAGATCTTCAGTCTGTCATGAGCTGGAGCGGCTGCAGCAGTGTCATGATCATCCTCCACCTCCTGCCTGGTGGGAGTAAGACTGAAGGTCAGTCAGTCACGACTCAGCAGGGAGAGAACAGCATGTGTGTGTGTGTGTGTTCATGGTTTCCATACTGCTCCTACTTGTTCTGTGTGAGCGGTGTGATGCTGAGTGGATATATGAAGGAGGCTAAGTTTAGCTTTCCATTATAACGCCGATCACTGTGATTGTCTCCATGTAGGAGGAACTCCCAGGAGCCTTCCACGGCGTGCCAACTGTAATTGCATATGCAGCTTTTGAATCCAGACCAGAAACGAATTGTTCTGTCCTGTTTATATCTCAGGATGATATAAGACGGTTCTGCTGCTACACACCAGTCCAGTTCTCCCACAGCAAACTGAGGGAACCAGTTCTTTGGTTCTTTATGGATCCGGCTTTGTGTCACGTTGGAACCAGTTCCACTTCACATTAACACGACTTTAAGTTTGATGCACAATGTGAGAAAGTCATCTTGTTATTACAAGCTGATCACGTCAGGTGAATTTCTGAAGAATCATAGCTTTGATATACAAAAGATTATATATGGTAACATCGTTATTTGTAGTCATCTTGCATCTCTTTGTGTTAGTTTTGCATCTTTTTGTGGTAGTTTTGCATCTTTTTGTGGCAGTTTTGCATCTTTTTGTGGTGGTTTTGCATCTTTTTGTTGTAGTTTTGCACCT
>NC_081539.1:2051593-2079093 GCF_030273125.1 Centropristis striata
AAGTCACAAAATAACACAAACAAACTGTAAGATCGAGGCAGCGTTGGACCTACAACTCCTGAGTTCTGAGAGCTTAAATTCTTGTTTTTGTCAATGGAGTCTGGTGGCTTTGAAGAGATGTGTTACATATGTACTACCACAGCAAAAAAAATACTTTACCCACCTAAATATATAAATATTAGGTTAAGTTTACGCTATATTTAGAATATTTTGACCTCTTTATCTTGCTGTCAGACGGCTCTTTCCACCAGGAAATGAAGCTGTTTTCTGTGCTTTCTTCAAAACCACCAGACTCCATTGACGAAATCAGCAATTTTACCTCACAGAACCAAAGATTGGCTGTTTTTTTGCGTCATTGTGTAACTTTCTGATTTACCAAGTTGGTTCAGATCAGACAAATAACAACACAAACACACTAACAACAACTCCTGTGTTCTAGCAGCTAAAATTACTGTTTTTGTCAATGGAGTCTGGTGGCTTTGAAGAGATGAATTGTATTTCTACTGCTGTTAACTCCTTATTTTACCCACCTAAAAATGTCAATATCGGGTAAAGTTTATGCTATATTTAGAATATTTTCACCTCTTTATCTTGCTGTCAGACTCCATTGACGAAATCAGCAATTTAACCTCAATGAACTCAAGATTGGCTGTTTTTTTTGTGTCATTGTGTAACTTTGTGATTCACCAAGTTGGTTCAGATCAGACACACAATAACACAAACAAACTAAGAAACAACTCCTGTGTTCTAGCAGCTAAAATCACTGTTTTTGTCAATGGAGTCTGGTGGTTTTAAAGCTGTTTGTACTGCTGTTAACTGCTTATTTTACCCACCTAAAAAATGTCAATATCAGGTTAAGTTTATACTATATTTACAATATTTTCACCTCTTTATCTTGCTGTCAGACGGCTCTTTCCAACAGGAAATGAAGCTGTTTTCTGTGCTTTCTTCAAAACCTCCAGACTCCATTGACAAAATCAGCAATTTTACCTCACAGAACCAGAGATTGGCTGTTTTTTTGCATCGTTGTGACTTTCTGAATCAAACTTGTGTCGTCTGCAGCAGGATATTCTGTTGTGTGATTTCTAAACTTGACAAAATGACAAATTCTGCAACTAGCTATAATTTTCTTTACCAATAAATCTGCCAATTATTTCCTTCAGTTATCGAAGCAGCACAGAAGTGAAACAATGTGCTGTTTATTGAAGCCTCATTGGTTCAGATCAGACACTGAAAGTCACACAATTACACAAACAAACCAACAAAAACTCTGTTCTAGCGGCTAAAATTCCTGTTTTAGTCAATGGAGTCTGGTGGCTTTGAAGAGATGAATTGTATTTCTACTGCTGTTAACCCTGTTAACACTCATTGAAATACTTGCAAATTCCAAATTACAACCCTAGAGAATAATGGACGTAAAATGTGTAAAAAAAAAACATACGAAAATAATATTTTGAGAAAAAAGTTTACGAGATTAAAGTGGCAAATGTGTAGATTTATGAGATTTAAAGTGGTGAATCTGGGAGAAGAAAAGTTGCTTTTTTCCCACTTTTTTCTCGTAAATCTGCGACTTTTTTCGCACAGATTTGCTACTTTAAATCTCTTAAATCTGCGACTTTTTTCTTGTAGATTTGCCACTTTAATCTAGTAAATTTGCAACTTGTTTCTCGAAATATTACCTGAAGTTACCAAATATAGTTCTTTGCCTGATAAAGGGTTAACTCCTTATTTTACCCACCTAAAAATACCAATATCAGGTAAAGTTTACACTATATTTAGAATATTTTCACCTCTTTATCTTGCTGTCAGACTCCATTGACAAAAACAGCAATTTTACCTCACAGAACCAGAGATTGGCTGTTTTTTTGCGTTGTTTCTTTGACAAAAACTGCAACAAACTGTCAGTTTCTTTCCCAATTAATCTGCCAGTTATTTTCTCCAGTTTTCTCTTTCGGGACTCCAACTAAAGATTATGTTCCTCACCAGTTTATATTTGATTATTTCCTCAATTAATCGACACGTAGCGAGATAATATCAAATATCTGAGACTGTAATGTGACTCGACAGCTCGGTGCATCCCTCATTTATTTCTCTTTTCAGTGTTATTTTTGTATTCTAACGCACAAGTTGTCCATGTGATTATCTGATTTATAGAACTATAAAAGAAGCACCAGATCTAACCTCGTTTTATTCATTTATTGGCTTATTTATCTCTGATCGTTGAGACGA
Organism: Centropristis striata; assembly: GCF_030273125.1. Classification (NCBI taxonomy): domain Eukaryota; kingdom Metazoa; phylum Chordata; class Actinopteri; order Perciformes; family Serranidae; genus Centropristis; species Centropristis striata. Next base: position 2,053,823 of record NC_081539.1, read on the forward strand.
TCCACAGCCAGTTTTGTGTCAAATCAAAGATGTTTTATCACATTAAATAAACAGAATCAGAATGATGAAGACGCTGCAGCTTCGTCTATTGGAAAACTTTTTATTTAAGAGTCCGAAGCAATCTTTTTTTTTTCTTTACGTTTTCCTCTCTGTGTCCTCGTGTTTCACTGCAATATATAAAATCTCTATAAATCTTAAATGAAGTGAAATATATATATATAAACACTTTTTACAGCTGCCCACAAGTGTCCTGAATGTTGGAAAAAAGACAGATTTACCAAAAAAAAAGACACAAATGAACCAAAAATCGGGGGGAAAAGACAAAATTACCCCAAAAAAACCCACAAAATTGCCAAAAATTATGAAAAAAAAAACAGTTTTCTCCACATATTGAAGTATTGTCATGTTTCCATAATTAATTTACCTTTTTTATCGCGTTTGCACTTAATGTTTAACCCTTGTGTGATGTTCATATTGTTGTTACTCAGCCAGTGTTTGTGGGTCTGATGGACCCGTTGCATTTTGTGGCTTTTAATGCCTCACAATCAAACACTTTTATGTTAAAATACTGAACAGATGATGCACAACACAAGCTGAACACATGAACACAGAGTAAACATATCAGTCAAGACAGACTGAACATCAATTCCCGGACATCTTCTATGTAATAGAAATGTGTAGGGGGGGTGTATGGTGTGTGGTCATTAAATATGTATTCTGATATATGTTCTTCACAGAAAATGAGCCAAAGTCAGTGAGTCTCAGTTTGAAAAATGAATTAATTGTATCATTTTTCTTTTAATAAAAAATGAAAACGGGTCCCACAGACCCGAACACCACACAAGGGTTAAGAAAAACCCTGTAAAATAATATAGTAACTTTCTGTAAAATAACTTATTTTACAGAGCGTCGACTCTGAAGGTTCATTTTTTGAGTTTCAGCTCAAAGAAGATGAGAAAAACTCAGAAACACCAAAACACCTCAACTGAGGTGTGTGTGTGTGTCTGTGTCTGTGTCTGTGTGTGTCTGTGTCTGTGTGTGTGTGTGTCTCTGTGTGTGTGTGTGTGTGTGTGTGTGTGTCTGTGTCTGTGTCTGTCTGTGTGTGTGTGTGTGTGTGTGTGTGTCGATTTTGAGCATCTGTGTGGATTGTGTGTGTGTGAGTGAGTGAGTTTGTCTGCGTGTGTCTCAAGTGTTGATTCTGTGAGTGCATGTATGTGTTCGTGCCAATTTTGTGTGTGTGTGTCTGTGTGTGTGTGTCTGTGTCTGTGTGTGTGTGCGCGTGTGTCGATTTTGAGCATGTGTGGATTGTGTGTGAGTGAGTTTGTGTGTGTCTGTCTGCGTGTGTCTCAAGTGTTGATTCTGTGTGTGTGCGTGTGTCGATTGTGAGCGTGTGTGTGTGTGGATTCTGTGTGTGTGTGTGTGTGAGTGAGTGAGTTTGTGTGTGTCTGTCTGTGTGTGTCTCAAGTGTCGATTCTGTGAGTGCATGTATGTGTTCGTGCCAATTTTGTGTGTGTGTGTGTGTGTGTGTGTGTGTGTGTGTGTGTGGAGCAGCAGCAGGTGAGCTCCCTCCTTTTTTTCTCCTGGAGGAGGAGGAGGAGGAGGTTCAGGTGGAGGAGGTGAGTGACCCACAAGGTTCCAGCCGCTTCTATTAATAGACCATCTGTTGGTTTAAGGACAGTGGCCCACTTACACACACACACACACACACACACACACACACACACACACACACACACTCTGAGGTGTAATAGATCAGGTTGCTCAATCACTGATAGCTGTTTCATCACACAGACACACACACACACACACACACAGGATGCTTCATGCACGTGCTGCCTTCATGGCCTTCATCACTAACAGACTTCAGACTGGAAAGTCAAATATCTGCAAATTATCAATAAATGTAAATAAATAAACATGTTGACTGTCTGAAACTCTTCCTGCATGAACCATCAGAGCAATAAAAATGGAACAAATGTGACAGAAAATATCATTTTGAAGTGAAAAGATAAAGGTAAAAGAAGTCTTCAGTGGTAAAATGTGAAGGAGGAACTTAAACTACGATTCCCAGGATGCATTTCAGCACAAGACGTCAAATACTTTAACAGAAAAATCTTTATAAAGTGATTTTACAATCTGCAGCTTTGGATTCTGGCTCGGTTTTGCATGGCGACGTTTTTTTAGGTGTTTTTAATTAAACTGACTGACTTCTCCTCCACAGCATGCAGCTAAGGCTCATGGGTATTGTAGTCTTGATGTTTAAAACTGCTCAGAAAGATCTGGATTTTCCTTAAATCGCTCGTTTTTCAATGAAGTCTGACAGCAGCAGTTTGTTGTTGTTGCAGAATTATTGTCCAGTTTTTTAACTCCTCATCGAACAATAATTATCTTATTTTAGTTTCTAATATTTAGTGTTTATGTGGAGTTAAATATCTGCAAATTATGAATTAATTTAAATCAAATTTAGTGACTCTGTCAGTGACTAAATGGAACTCTTCCTGTGTGAATCATTGGAACAAAAAATATAACAAATGTGATAGAAATCATTTTTGTTGGATAAAAAGTTAAAGGTAAAAGAAATATACGGCCATAAAACCTGAAGGAGGAAAGTAAACTACGACTCCCAGGATGCATTTCAGCTCAAAAATGACTTTTTTTTTCAGAAAACTGATCTTGCAGGCTGCAGCTTTGGATTCTGGCTCCGTTTTGCATGAATTCAATAACTATTTTTACACAAATTAAGAATTTTTAATTAAACTGACTAGCCTCTCCTCCACATTATGCAGCTGAGGCTCATGGGTAATGTAGTCCTGATTGCTTAAATGGCTCATTTTTCCAATTAAGTCTGGCGGCAGCAGTTTGTTTGATCTTTCCTTGTTGCAGAATAAATGTCCGGTGATTTTTATATTACTCCTCATGAAACAAAGATTATTCTGATGTTATTATAATCAGAATAATAGCTTTTTGTAGAGTCTAATATGTAATCTGAGGTGATTTTGGCTCTGTCCTCGAGTTCACCGCTCTGAGATTTACCTGAAATATTCCTGCGTCACTTTGAACTTCGTCTCCGTGTTGACAGATCAAACATGTCGTCAGCTTTGTCAACACGACTATTTTCAGACCGACGGACTTCTGGACTTTGTTTAGGATCTTTAAACGAGAGACAGACGGAGACGGGAGGACAAACGGGACACGCTGACAGGAAAAAAAAACAAGTTTTTACAGCAGGGGTCTCAAACTGGCGGCCCGCGGGCCAATTGTGGCCCTTGTGATGATATTTTGTGGCCCCCACCTTGATATGAAAGTTTAATGTGAGTTTTATATGAATGGCACTTTACCGTGTTGTGTGTGGAAGGTCCCTTTAATTACTTTTACTACTTTTAATTTCGTGTGTTTTTTTGTCGTTTTGTGTCTTTTTTGGTAATTTTTTTAATGTTTCTTTTTAATAATTTTGTGTCTTTTTTTTAAACAATTTTGTGTCTTTTTTGGTAATTCTGTCTTTTTTTGTAATTTTGCTTCTTTTTTGTAATTTTGTCTTTTTTTGGTCATTTTGTGTCTTTTAAAATAATTCTGTGTATTTTTTTTTTGTCATTTTGTGTCTCTTTTAAAGTAATTTATTTTTTTTTCAGTCATGTTGTGTCTTTTTTGGTCATTTTGTGTCTTTTTCTAGTAATTTTGTGTCTTTTTTTGGTCATTTCGATACTGCCTCCAGCGGCCCCCAGGTAATTTGAGTTTGAGACCCCTGGTTTAAAGGAATCTGTTAGGGCTGGGCGATATGGACCAAAAGTCATATCCCGATATATTTAGGCTGAATATCGATATTTTTATCACAAAGTGAGAGCAAATGTTCAGTCAAAGCCAAATATGACATGTCACAAACATGCCCACTTTATGCTAATAACATGCAGTAAATGTGTTGTTGTGTCCTCTTGTGTGTGAGTCTTTGTGCGTCCTGGGGTCCCTAAACAGTCTGTGAGCTGCATAAATCGGGTCTGAGTGTAAAGCTGAGACTCTTGACCTCTAACCTAAAGATATCTGAATAAAAATAGGTTCTATTTGTACCCAAAATGTATGCAAATCAAACGTAGTTTGGGGTAGAAACCATGCAGGTTTTTCTCAAGACGGTAGCGAGCATAAGTGACTTGCGGAGTTCCACAAGGCTCCGTTCTGGGGCCTCTAACCCATTGGTACCAACCACATTAACGTTCCAGGAGAAATGCAGTAAAATGAGTTGTTAACAACCAATCAGTTACTGGTTAAATATATAGAAAACAAACTAACTGACTGAGGTTAGCCCATCAGCTGCAAGACAGAGACAACTAGTTAAAACAGTTAACCAACTAACTAACTAACTAACAAAAACTACAGGTGAGATACAGGTAATTAAAATAGATAACTAACTCACTAACCAACCAATCAGTTACTGGTTAAATATATAGAAAACTCACTTAATAACCAACAAACCAGTAATTATTTGTATAACTAACTAGCTTACAACAAAAATAACCAACTAACTAACTAACTCAGTATAAAAATACTGTTTTAAAGTAAACGTCCCAAATGTAAAATATGACATCAGCATCAAATTATCCTTTAAGTACCAAAAGCAAAAGTCCTCATGATGCAGAATAATATATATTAATTGTTTGATTTATATATTGATAATATTTGTTGATTGTTTTATAAATATTGATGCATTCATGTGTTTATTTTTTTTTATGTTGCAGCTTTTCAAATGAAGCTTATTTTAATGACTTTAAATTCTCCCTGTGGATCCGTAAAGATTCATCTCAATCTATAATAATTAATTATTATATTTTGTGTTAATAATCTGAATCTGTAAAGCAGATAATAAATAATCAGTGATTATTGAAGTTGTAGTGCAGTAAAAAAGTTATGTTTATATTAATAAAAAGAGTCAAAGTAAGAAAGAAAGATGATTTAAATCATATTTTTTTATTTTACTGATGTAAAATATTAAATATGAATCTATAAACTGATAATTCCTCCGGTGATGATAAAAGAAGTGCAAAAGAATATAAATAATATGAATAAATCAAAAGCAAAATTCAAGACGACTGCTGACATTTTTGGTTTAAAAGAATTTATTGATTTAATTCATTTTGACAACAAAAAAAATCTCAAGATACATTTTCCTTTAGAAATTATTTAATTGAACTGTTGAATATTATCCTAAATTTTTCTGTTTTTTATTTTTTTTTATGTGTTTGGCTGCAGAACAACAAACCTGCAACATTTCACCACTAAAAGACATAAAAATGTTAATTTCAGCAAAGAAATTAATTTTAAAAAATCAGATTTTTCACATTTTCTGGCTGATAAAAACCAACAGAAGTCCAGATTTAAAAGGTATTTTTTTTCTATAAATTAGATCATAAATTTGTCATATTTTATTCTGAGAGCAGAAAAAGTCTGAATTTAGTTTAGTAAAAAACGTATAAATCGTTGTTTTAAATAATCACCTGATGAAAGTTTCTGTGCTCCTGATAAATCTCCATTTAAATCATTAAAATGTTCTTTATTCACAGTTTGAGGAAACCGTTTATTTCTGTTTGTTTTCTTCCAGAGTGAAAATAAAAAATAAAGAAATCAAAACTCAAACATAATTAAAAACAATCATGGAACTGGCAAAGGTGAGAAACTAACCTGTTTATTCCTTTTATCGTTTTTTCTTCTTTTTTTCATATTTGTGGAAAGAAAACATCCTAAAATACACTTTTAAATGTTTATTTTCCCACATTTTGTCAGTTTATGCCTCATATTTCTTCAGTTTTTTTATTCATCATTAGATAATCCTTTATTTGCATATTTAAACATTTCAGAAAACTTGTAAAACTAAGAAAAATAGTCATAATTTGAGTAATTAACGGAGGAACATTCAGGGTCCTTAACGGTTCTAAACACAGACTTGATGGTCAGTTTGAAATTAATTTCACGCTAAAAAATAAACTAATTTAGAGAAAAATAATTCCTAAAGAAATCTTCTGACTTCAGCCTGTTAAAATCCTTTAAAAGTCAGAGAAAAAAAGTTTTTCAGCAGCTCCAGAGAGAATTTACCAGCCAGAAAATGAAACTACATTTCATTTTTTATTTAATTTATCATCAATTAAAATGTTTGACTTGACATGTTTTCTGTCCCCTTCAGCTTTTAGTTTTTATAAAACCACATATTTCATTTTCACAAAGCTGTTTGTGTCTTTAATAAATTCCTTATTAATTATCTTTAATCACAGATGGGAACATGTCAACACAAGCCACAGAAATATGTTGTTTTTTTTCATTTTAAAAGTTTTCCACATGGTTTTATTCTGATCAACAGATGGAGTCCAAGAGCAGCGAGACAGAGACACGTTGTCCAAGAAAACACGTCCAGATGTTTGTTGTAAAGTGTAAATCAGTCTCAAAGAAAGTCCACGAGCCAAGTTCGGACAAATATCCATAAATGTGCAGCTGTGTTGTCCTCCAGGTTCTGAACCTGAAGCTTTCTCCTTCTGGCTGGAAAATAAAAAAAAGTTTCCCTGAACTCAAACAGACTCCCACAGAACACACAGCTGCTGTTTAATGCAGCGGGCTGGATTTTAGAGCATTTCAGCGGGTGGAGAGCATTTTACGCACGATGGAAAGCTTTTACGCACGATGGAAAGCTTTTACGCAGCGGTCAAAAGGCGTGAAAAGCGGCGCTGACGAACGTGTCCGGGCAGGGCAGGCAGCGGTACCGGAGGCTGTAGTTCTGCCCCTCGTTGTTGTCCCAGAACTCCCCCTCCGCGCTGCGCAGGTACACGGCGAAGTGCACGGCCGAGCTCGGGTCCATGAAGGGCGGCGTGTACACCGTGAAGCCGAAGCGCTCCCCCACGGAGCGGTCCGGCGGCTCCGCGGCCCCGGGGCCGGCGGCCAGAGCCTGCGCGTCCACGTAGGAGAGCCAGTCGTTGAAGGTGTACCGCACCCCGACCTGTCTGTCCGCGCCGCCGCCGCCGCCGCTCAGGACCCGGATGTGGCCCCGCACGTCGAACTGCGTGATGGTGATCTTCTCCAGACAGACGCGCAGCCGCTGGACTCTGCGCTCCGCGTCCCGGGGCTCCGGGAAGCAGGCGACCAGGCGGTCCGTGTCCAGACCGGACTTGAAGCTCTGGCACAGGTCGGAGAGGAAGTCCTGCTGCTGCGGCGGCGGGAAGCTCTTGTGGCGGGACAGGACCTTGGTGGGGATCTGCGGCTCCTCCAGGGAGGAGAAGTGCTTGACGCTGGCCAGGTCCAGACCCATCGAGTCGGCGAACTTGACCCGCTTCCTGCCGTCGCTGCCCGGGACCCCGACCAGGAGCGCGGCCGGGTAGGCGGGCAGGGACTGGGCCCTCCTCCGGTCCTTCATGAACCGCTCCAGCTGAGACGCGTCCAGCTCGTCGTCCAGGTCTCCGTCCTCCTCCTCCTCCTCCTCTTCCTCCTCCTCCTCCTCCTCCTGCTCCTCCTGCAGGCCGTTCTCCATGCTGGGCGGTGAGCGGGACATGTGAGCCCGGCAGCCCGGCGGCCTGAGTGCTGCTGCGGGTCCCGGTCTGAGGAGGTTTTGGAGGCTTGTATAGAGACTCCCGCCCCCCTCAGCGAGGCTCCAGCTGTCACAGGGACACGCGCTCCGTCACGTAGAAACATCAACTTTCACCTGTTTGCGTGCAGCGGAGCGGAAATACGTCACCGCCGTAAATAACAACAACAACAATGTCAGCTGTTTACAAATACACAACACATGCAAATAACTGCGTCATTCAGAGGTGGAACAAGTATCACATATACTGTAGTATAAGTACTTACTGTGCAGCATAAACAGTTACATTCCAGTAAAAGTACTCACTCTGCATTAAAATTACTTATTTTCCAGTAAAAGTACTTATTTTGCAATAAATTGTGCAGTAAAAGTACTAATTCTGCAGTAAAAGTACTCAATGTGCAGTAAAAGTACTTCTTGTCCAGTAAAAGTACTCATTGTGCAGTAAAAGTACTTACTCTGTAGTAAAAAGTACTTACTCTGCAGTAAAAGTACTTACTCTGCGGTAAAATGACTCATTGTGGAGTAAAAGTAGCTAATCATTGTGCAGTAAAAGTACTTACTGTGCAGTAAAAGCAGTTATTGTTTAGTAAAAGTACTCATTGTGCAGTAAAAATACTTATTTTACAGTAAAAGTACTTATTGAGCATTAAATTGTGCAGTAAAAGTACTCAATGTGCAGTAAAAATACTTATTGTGCAGTAAAAGTACTTCTTGTCCAGTAAAAGTACTCACTGTACAGTACTTATTTTTCAGTAAAAGTACTCATTTTGCAATAAATTGTGCAGTGAAAGTGCTTACTCTGCAGTAAAAGTAGTTATTGTGGAGTAAAAGTACTCAATGTGCAGTAAAAGTACTTACTCTGCAGTAAAAGTACTTACTCTGCAGTAAAATTACTCATTGTGGAGTAAAAGTAGCTAATCATTGTGCAGTAAAAGTACTTACTGTGCAGTAAAAGTAGTTATTGTTTAGTAAAAGTACTCATTGTGCAGTAAAAATACTTATTGTGCATTAAATTGTGCAGTAAAAGTACTCAATGTGCAGTAAAAATACTTATTGTGCAGTAAAAGTACTTATTGCGCAGTAAAAATACTCACTGTACAGTACTTATTTTCCAGTAAAAGTACTCAATGTGCAATAAAAGTAGTTACCCTGCAGTAAAAGTACTACTCTGCAGTAAAAGTACTTTTTGTGCAATAAAAGTAGTTAGTCTGCAGTAAAAGTACTCATTGTGCAATAAATTGTGCAGTTAAAGTATTTTTTTTGCAGTAAATCTTGATAAAGTATAATTTATTAACCTGTAAAGTGATTTAATCTTGTTTATAATCAGTAATAATAATATTGTTTTAGTTGTTTTGAATCTTTTGGTGATTTAATAAAAACAAACAGTTTGTTTGTTTGTTATGTAACGAGGCTCCACGAGGCTCCGACACCGCGTGCGTCACACGGCGACCAGTAAACAAACACGTGACGTCATCCTCGCGTCACCCTGACGTCACGCTGTGAACAGCAGGTTTCCTTACATGGACAGAAAACACACACACACACACACACACTCAGCGCTTTATGTCATTCAATAACTGGCGATTTATAAGGTTTAATGTCAACAATTCAACATGAAAATATGCATAAAAAAATAAACAATAACAACAAAAACTACCAATCTAAATAATAAATAATAATGATATAATATCAGATAATCAAATAATATCAAAATAAAACTAAAAATAGGTTATATAAGAGTTCACCTTTCACATACTTAAAATAAATAACTGGGGAAAAAAACAGGGAAAAAAAACAGGAAAAGTACTTAATATGATGTGAAGAAAAGTGTTTTTTTACAGTTTCTTTTTTCTTCTTTTTTTACATTTAAAGTTTTACTGTAAAAACCCAGAAGTGTGACATTCAGCCATATGTGTATTATATTAATTTGCAGATTTTTGCAATATTTCTTGTAATATTATTATCTGACGGCACACAATGTTTAATTTTTGCCTTTTAAAAAAATGAATATTTCATGTCAGCATCTCTTAGTGAGAAAATAATCATAATTTGTTTTTTTAATCCTTATTATTATTATTATTATTATTATTATTATTATTATTTTTAAACAGCAACAGTGGAGTGTTATAAACAAACTGACATTTTAAAATAAATTAATATGAATAAATATTTATTAATATATATTAATATGTGGCTTTTTATTTTTGCCCTGACCATTTTTTGTCCTTAAGTTACAAGTTATTTATTGATTTATTTATTTTAAACTGAGTGTTAAAGTGAATGAGAGCGATGCTGTTTTGTCTCTTCTCCACCAGGTGGAGCTGCAGCACTTTATTCTGAAAGAGCCTGACTGACTGTAATTCTTCTGATGAAGCAGCAAAAAATAAACTTTATCATAACTTCAACTTAATAAATTACCTCGTTGGTTTGAAGCTATTTTGAGTTGAAGTTATGATGAAGTATATTTTTATCATTTTTATTTTATTTATTTATACAGTTTAAAGTTAAAGTGTCAGAAACATCAATAGACTTTTTTTTTCTTTTTTTGTCCAGTAAAATTACTTGTTGTGCAGTAAAAGTACTCACTGCACAGTACTTAGTTTCCAGTAAAAGTTTTCCAGTGAAAGTTCAATTTGCAATAAATTGTGCAGTAAAAGTACTAATTGTGCGGTAAAAGTACTTATTGTGCAGTAAAAGTATTCACTGAAAAGTACTTATTGTGCAATAAAAGTACTCAATGTGCAGTAAAAGTACTCATTGTGCAGTAAAAGTACTCAATGTGCAGCAAAAGTACTCACTGAACAGTACTTATTGTGCAGTAAAAGTACTCATTATGCAGTAAAAGTACTAATTGTGCAGTAAAAGTACTCAATGTGCAGTAAAAATACTCACTGTACAGTACTTATTTTCCAGTAAAAGAACTCATTGTGCAGTAAAAGTACTTGTGCAGCAAAAGTACTCACTGAACAGTACTTATTGTGCAGTAAAAGTACTCATTATGCAGTAAAAGTACTAATTGTGCGGTAAAAGTACTCATTGTGCAGTAAAAGTACTCATTGTGCAGTAAAAACACTCACTGTACGTACTTATTTTCCAGTAAAAGTACTCATTTTGCAAAAAATGTGCAGTAAAAGTACTCAATGTGCAGTAAAAGTACTTGTTGTGCTGTAAAAATACTTTTTGTACATTAAAAGTACTTGTTGTACATTGAAATACTTTTTACTATTTTTAGCTCATTTTTTATATTAGTTACATTTTTATATTCTGCTTTTCTAAACTCTTCATGATTTCGTAGTGAAACGCTGCAGCTTTTTTTTGTCTTGTGTATTTAATAATTAACTTCATATTTCCTCTTTATATTATTATTTCAGTGTTTCAACTTTATTATCGTTTATTAAAATTGTGCTTGTTTTTATATGCGCTTTCATATTTTCCTGAAATTTCTCTGCAGCAAATGTTCTGCTTCATAAAAATTTATATTTTGTTTGTTTGTTTATTTATTTCCTTCCTTTTATTTCTCTCTTCCATATTTTACTTATTTATATTGAACTTATTTATTTTATTTTGTACTCACACCTCCCCGAATAAGAAGATTTTTTTTAATCCCAATTCTTTTTTTCTTTTCTTTTTTTTTACCCTAACCTTGATCAAGTGGTTTTATTGTGGAAAGTCATTTCCTGTGACTCTGGACTTTTATTTTGAAAAGCCACTATGTGTAAAATGAGTGGAAAGTGACAAATCGACAGCGGAATGTGTTAAAAAAATAACTTATAATTTTCATATTTATGCTTTAAAAACCAGAATATTTCAATGTTTTTTTTTGTTTTTTTTTTGTTCTAGCAAAATTTTTTTTCTTTTTTCAACATGAAGCAGGAAATAATGCTGACATAATAATAATAACTTTAAAAAACGTTATTTTTCAGAAATGCACTGTATTATTTTCAGGGTTTTTCCTGTTTTGTGCAAATAACATATTTAACAGTGTTAAAATCCTTTAAAAATCAGATAAAAGAAGTTTTTCAGCAGCAAGAAAATAAAACTAGCTTTATTTTTATTTAATTCATCATCAATTAAAATGTTTTCTGCCTCAGACACGTTTCTGAACAGATGAAAGCTTTAAAGGAACAACAAGCAACGTTTGGAGATCTCAAACACGTTCTGTGACATTTAAAGTTATATAATATTTATTGTAAAAGCACCTGCAGATTAAAAACTTCATACATTTTCTTCAAGCCATAATCAGAGTTCATGTATTAAAGGCTCGTTAGCTGCTGATTGCATATTTATAAACTCATTTACATTCAGATAACAACATATAAAAAGATACAAATTATACATCCACTGAGTTTATACAAGATTTCAGCTCAAAAAAATCTGTATTTAACATGTGACACGCTTCATTAGCATAATGCCATGTGATTGGTTAGAGAGCCTGAAATGCATCGTGGGTACTGTAGTGCTGTTTAACCCTCTGATCCTATTGGTTGTTGGTCCGCAGCGAGCCGCCCCGCGCTGCCATTGGCTGCTGCAGCTGTCAATCAGGAGGCGGGGAATCCCACTGCTGATGACATCACAGCTGCATGTCTGATGATGTCACTCGTCCTCCGCGGTGAAGATCCGGTACAACAACGTGATGATGAGCGCCGACAGACCGGGAATCAACAGGTTACTCCACCAGCTGGAAGATAGAGGGACAACTAGTTAAACTAGTTAAACTAGTTAACTAACTAACTAACTAACTAACTTACTAACTATACAGGTTACTCCACCAGCTGGAGGACAGAGGGACAACTAGTTAAAATAGTTAAACTAGTTAACTAACTAACTAACTAACTAACTAACTTACTAACTATACAGGTTACTCCACCAGCTGGAGGACAGAGGGACAACTAGTTAAAATAGTTAAACTAGTTAACTAACTAACTAACTTACTAACTATACAGGTTACTCCACCAGCTGGAGGACAGAGGGACAACTAGTTAAACGAGTTAAATAGTTAACTAACTAACTAACTATACAGGTTACTCCACCAGCTGCAGGACAGAGGGACAACTAGTTAAACTAACTAACTAAGTAACTATACAGGTTACTCCACCAGCTGGAGGACAGAGGGACAACTAGTTAAACTAACTAACTAACTAACTAACTAACTATACAGGTTACTCCACCAGCTGGAGGACAGAGGGACAACTAGTTAAACGAGTTAAATAGTTAACTAACTAACTAACTAACTATACAGGTTACTCCACCAGCTGGAGGACAGAGGGACAACTAGTTAAACTAGTTAAACAGTTAACTAACTAACTAACTATACAGGTTACTTCACCAGCTGGAGGACAGAGGGACAACTAGTTAAACTAACTAACTAACTAACTATACAGGTTAGTCCACCAGCTGGAAGACAGAGAGACAGCTAGTTAAATTAACTACCTAATTAACTAACTATACAGGTATGTCTATAAGCTGCAAGACAGAAAGACAACTATTTAAAATAGTTAACAAACCAACTAACTAACTAACTAACTAACTAATTAACTAATGAAACCTAATAACTTAACTTACTAACTTAAATACTAACTCAAGACTAACTAGTTACTACAAACATACTAAAAATGAACAGATAACTAACTAACTAACTGTGTGTGTGTGTGTGTGTGTGTGTGTGTGTGTGTGTGTGTGTGTGTGTGTGTGTGTGTGTGTGTGTGTGTGTACCTGTTCTCGTCTGTCAGAGTGGTCACATGATTCTCCTGTGGGGTCAAAGGTCATCACACAGACGTTTAATATGTATATTATAATTTTGAACAGAGAAAACAAGAGAACACATATAAACTGTTCAACAGCTACGACTGTTGTCTTAATAAAGTTTTATTTTCATTTAATATTTAACTGATAATCGACTCTTCCTCCTACGTTTCCCACAATGCAACTGGAGACACTTACCTCAGGTTTGGCTATCAGGTGTCTGTCCTCCTGCAGACAGACAGACAGACAGACAGACAGACAGTTTAGTTTAGTTTACTGTGATCCGTATCGTATTCTTACAGACTTTTTACAGACAATTAAAAAATAAAACAACATATTTTATACATTATATATTATATTTCTGTGTTGAGTTACCGGGTGCAGCTGTCCTATCACCATGTCGTGGGCCATGTCTCTGGCGTCGCTGGAATGTCCCACGTCCTCGAAGCTCTCGGTGGCGTCTCCTCCTGCCTGCTCCCTCAGCACCTCCTCTCCTCCAGGGTGCTGAGGAGACACAGACGCTCAGTAAGAGACGCTAACAGCTGGAAGCTTTTTATTTCATTTACATCACAGAAATTAATCAGAATTTACTGCAGCCAGAAACTGTAAAAACAGAAATTATGGTCAGATTTTCACATTTCCCACGGTCCTTGAAGGGGTCATGTGTGAAGAACAATTTCATCTGTAAAAATGACAAAAACTAAAACTTAAAAAAATACCTGATCTCATTTATTAATGTCTCTCGAGTGCATAAAACACATTTTATTGTTATTTATTATTTTTATACATTAAATATATATTGAGAATGCACAAAAAATATTTTAATGTATTTATTGTGGTAAATTTTTTAAAATATTTTAGATACACTATTGTTTGTCTTCCTTTATTCTATTTATTTAGGTCAAATTTATTTGCATTATTTTAATTTATGGATTTATTATTTTATTTCTTTGAATATATTGTTTTTTTAAAATATGTTTCCAAAGTATATTTATTGTGTTATTTATTTTTCATTTTTATTTTGACATATTGTATAAATTATTGCTATTATTTTTATGCTATGAATTGATTTCATTTATTTTCGATGTAATTAATATTTATTTATAATTTTAATATATTAAATATATGTTACTTATATGTAAGTAGGTTGTTGGAAGTGCACAAAAATATTTGATTTACTTATTTAATGTGGTTGAATTTGTCATTATTATATAAATAAATAGAAAGATTGAGAGATATAGTAGAAATTGAAAACATAACTGTTTAATTTTTCCAAACTATTAAAACTTTATATGAACCAGGAGCCGACCAGCAGGAGATTTTCAGGCTGAAACTGATTTTAAAGTGGAATAATTCACAGATTATGATTATGATAAACAGCAGATATTCAACATGTTGGATTTTGAGGATTAAAACAAAGAGACTCTGAAGTTTGTTTTATGATTTATATGACTGGCCAATAAATCTGAGGCTCCAGCTTGAACTCTGACCTTTAGACTCTTTCTACTGAAATAAAATAAAATAAACAATTCTTCCTCCAGCTGACAAAACATTAAAAACTAAATGCTGCAAATATATAAAGTGTCAGGAACCTGGTCAAAGTGTTCCTGATCAGTTCATGTAAATAAAATAAATAAAGGACGATCTGACAATGATTGACAGCAGCACAAGGACACAGCGTAACCATAGAAACGGGTCCGCCTGTCCTCCAGTGAACCCTGGAGTCTGGATTCAACGTGGTTTTATTGATCATGAATTTGGTTATGATCAATAAAACGATGTTAAACGTCTAGATATCAGCTCTTACATTAAACTCTTATCAGCCATTTTTGTTGTTATCATTATGTTTGTCCAAACAAATGTACATTTAGTTGTACCAGACATTAAAATGAACATTAAAATGAAGAAAACAATGTGGTCTAATCATTTTTTCCATGACTGTATTTACATAAATAAAAAGAAGTTTGTTCATGAAATTCCCAGTGAAGCCAAACTAATTTACTGACTTGAAGCTGACTCAATGAAGGACCCAAAAACATCTCTCCTCCTTTATTACCCTCAACATACTGCTGGGGGATTTACTGTCTGTCAGGATTTTCTGAGACTACGATGGGGGACCCAAACTAAATAGGGGGGTCCGGGGGCATGGTCCCCCGGAGAACATTTTTGCCCTAAAAGCCTAAATTTGTTGCCTCTCACACATTCTAATGCCACTATTCCATCTTAATCATTGCATATTTTAATGAACTATTGTAAAGGAGAATAAGGGTTCTTATATGTTTTATTTAAGGCTCTTATTTTGACAGTCTTCTTGTAACTGTGTCTTTCCAAAAAGACACAAAATTACAGAAAAAAAACTAAATTACTTAAAAAAAGACACAAAATTAATTAAAAAAAAAGACAAAATGACCAAAAAAGACACAAAATTACAAAAAAGACAAAATGAATGAAAAAACACTAAATTACTTACTAAAGACACAATATTACAAAAAAAGACAGAAAAAAAACTAAATTACTTAAAAAAAGACACAAAATGTGCTCTTATTTTGACAGCTACATGTGTTTGCTTTTATTTTGAAGGCGGGTCTAACATGTTCCTACCGTAACGCCTTATGGTGAGTTTAATTTACACTCAAAGTCAGAACTTGAAAGTCTGAACTTGGAGCTCGGAACAACGTCCAAAATTCTGACATTCGTGTAGACCTTGAACGCACCATTAGACTCTCTATGTGCTGGAATGTAAATAATCTAACTAACAGAACATTAATCCTGTTTTACTGGTGATGTTTATTGCTGAAAGTGGGGGGACGGATCAGGATCACTATGAATCACAACCCCTGGTCCAGCCTTAGACCTGGTCCAGCCTTAGACTTGGTCCAGCCTTAGACCTGATCCTTCCTGACCCCTGTACAGCCTTAGACCTGGTCCAGCCTTAGACCTGGTCCAGCCTTAGACCTGACCCTTCATGACCCCTGTACAGCCTTAGACCTGGTCCAGCCTTAGACCTGGTCCAGCTTAGACCTGATCCTTCCTGACCCCTGTAAAGCCTTAGACCTGGTCCAGCCTTAGACCTGACCCTTCATGACCCCTGTACAGCCTTAGACCTGGTCCAGCTTAGACCTGATCCTTCCTGACCCCTGTACAGCCTTAGACCTGGTCCAGCTTAGACCTGATCCTTCCTGACCCCTGTAAAGCCTTAGACCTGGTCCAGCCTTAGACCTGACCCTTCATGACCCCTGTACAGCCTTAGACCTGGTCCAGCCTTAGACCTGATCCTTCCTGACCCCTGTACAGCCTTAGACCTGGTCCAGCCTTAGACCTGATCCTTCCTGACCCCTGTACAGCCTTAGACCTGATCCAGCCTTAGACCTGATCCTTCCTGACCCCTGTACAGCCTTAGACCTGGTCCAGCCTTAGACCTGATCCTTCCTGACCCCTGTACAGCCTTAGACCTGATCCAGCCTTAGACCTGATCCTTCCTGACCCCTGTACAGCCTTAGACCTGGTCCAGCCTTAGACCTGATCCTTCCTGACCCCTGTACAGCCTTAGACCTGATCCAGCCTTGGACCTGGTCCAGCAGTCCAAGGTCCAGGCTGTTAGACAAAGGGTCCAGATAAAGTTTCTGTGAGGGCGGGGCCTCCTAGTGACTCATCACAGTTAACTCGTTGATAAAAGTGAAGTTTGTCTTGACTTCCTGAACTTCCTGTCCTCACATGAACCGTCTTCACAGACAAACAGCCGTGACTCAGCAGAAAATTATCTCAAAAATAAATATATAAATATATATATTTATCTGGTCTAGTGGCTGAAAATAGAGACGCTGCTTCACTGTGAGTTCATTTAGTGGTAAAAAGTTCCAATAAAACAATAAAAAATATTCAAAACTTGCCGCCTGAAATCCAGACTAGGATTTACTGTAAAAAAATAAATTATTCTCCAGAGATGCACTGTTTTATTTTAATTATTTTTTACCACTGCAAACACCATAAAAAAAGTCAATTATTTTTATTACATATAGTAACCATAAAATGGGAGATAAGGTCTGTAAATTAATTTCATGGGACATTATTAGACAGTGTCATTAAATTGTTTAATGTCTCGGTTGTTAAATTAAGGAAACTTTCTATTGTTGTTTTTTATAGTTAAACTTATTTTTAAAAGGAACAATTTATCATACAAAAAACAACAACCTGTCATATTAAAGTAAAAAAAAAACTTTAGTTATTCTACATTATATATCTATATATATATATATATATATATAAATTATTTGATTGATAATATATAATTTTAATATAATTTTATTTTAGCAAATATGGAACATTTATGGGTGTAAAGGAGCATTCTTGGTAAACTGATAAATCAGAGTAAATAAATGCTCAGATAAGTTTATTTTTACACTTTTCAAATGTTCCACTGATTAAATATTTCTGTCACTAGTCTATTAAATCGAATTTGAAAAATTATTGCCAACATTTCTTAATGTAAAATACGTTTAAAAGTCTCAAATGTATTTAAAAAATGAATTAAATTAAAATAAATATGGAATTAATCTGGCTTGATTTCGAACCACATCTGAATTCTTGCATATTTAATAACGCTTATGTGATTTAAAAGCAGCATTAAAACTATTCCATAGCCCTCATAATAATCTGATTTATGTTTTTTAAACGGATATGGGCGTTTTATTTATTTAAGGCAGGGGTCTCAAACTCAAATTACCTGGGGGCCGCTGGAGGCAGTATCAAAATGACCAAAAAAAGACACAAAAATTACTAAAAAAAGACACAAAATTACAGGAAAAAAAAACGAAATTACTTTAAAACAGACACACAATAACAAAAAAAAAGACACAAAATTACAGGAAAAAAAACTAAATTACTTTAAATAAGACACAAAATGACAAAAAAAGACACAAAAATTACAGAAAAAAATAAATTACTTTAAAACAGACACAAAATAACAAAAAAAGACACAAAATTACAGGACAAAA
The DNA here is from genome assembly GCF_030273125.1 of Centropristis striata. Lineage (NCBI taxonomy): Eukaryota > Metazoa > Chordata > Actinopteri > Perciformes > Serranidae > Centropristis > Centropristis striata. The sequence continues at coordinate 2,072,114 of NC_081539.1, forward strand.
AACGAAATTACTTTAAAAAAGACACAAAATGACAAAAAAGACACAAATTACAGAAAAAAATAAATTACTTTAAAACAGACACAAAATAACAAAAAGACACAAAAATTAATTTTAAAAAATGACAAAATGACAAAAAAGACACAAAAATTACTAAAAAAAAGACACAAAATTACAGGAAAAAAAACTAAATTACCTTAAAAAAGACAAAAAATGACAAAAAGACACAAAATTACAAAAAAGACATAAAATGACTGAAAAGACACAAAATGACAAAAAAGACACAAAATTACCAAAAAAGGCACAAAATGATTAAAAAAAGACACAAAATAATTTTAAAAAGACACAAAATGATTTAAAAAAAAGACAATTACTTTTAAAAAGACACACATTACCAAAACAAGACCAAAAATTACCCCAAAAAAAGTAATTAAAGGGACCTTCCACACACAACACGGTAAAGTGTGCCCGGGGGGGTTCCCCCTGGTGCCCCCCTGGGCCCCCCGTGATACTGAGATCAGCTGGTAGATTTGCCACCAGACTTCAGCCAAAAAAAGCCACATTTAGCAACAGACACACTGGCAGCCAACGGTGAATTCATTTCAAGTTATTTTCAACCCAAAAACACAAATAAGTGTATTAAAAGCCTGGTTTATTTCCTGTTGTGAGACATTTCCACACGCTTGTTGTCGCAACCTGCTGCTGCTATAAAATACCAAAAAACTAAAGGGAGTTCCTCACCTCTTCTAGAAACTTGGTGACATCGTAGACATTGTTGTTGATGATGATCCAGGTGGATTTAAACGAGTTTTTCTCCTGGATCTCTGCTAGTCTGTAGTATTTGACTCCATCGGGGCTTTTTTCCTCTGTTTCGCCCATTTGTGCCCCTGGAAAGTCGGACAGTTTGAGAGGAAAGAGCCGCTGGAAGTGACCGGGAGCCGTTAAACCGCCTGGTTGTGGTTATATAATAAAGAGCACCGTGACTTCGCACAAACACACCGACATTTAACCCACTTTCTATCAACAAAAGTCCCAAGTTTCACTGGTGGAGAGTTCACGGCCGTCAAGCTCCCCGCAGCACAACCGGTTCCTCCGTTTTCAAAATAAAAGCATTGTCTTTAAAAAGAATTAGGAGTAGGAACAGCTCAGGATTCAGGTTTTATTATCGATATACAATACAGGATTACACGATTAAATGCATTGTAGCCCCTTCATGTAACACATTTTCTAAATTTGACCTTTTTTTTCATGATTTCGACTTTTTTTTTCTCATTTCGACTTTTTTCTCTTGACTTCAACTTTTTTTGTTATTTTGACTTTTTTTCATTTTGACTTTTTTCTCGATATTTCCATCTTCTTTGTCATTTTCACTTTTTTCATGACTTTGACTTTTTCTTGTGATTTCGACTTTTTTTCTTATTTTTACTTTTTTTCCCTTGACTTCGACTTTTTTTTCAATGACTTTGACATCTTTATGATTTTGACTTTTTTTTCTTGCCTTAGACTTTTTTTTCTCATTTTCACCTTTTTCATGATTTCGACTTTATTTTCTAATTTTGACTTTCTTAGTCAAAGCAGAAAGAAATATAAAAGGAAAATCAAATTATTTTTTGGAAGGAAGATAAACTGTTGTGTTTATACACACAAAATATATCTGCAAAAGTAGTGTAACTGCATATATATATATATATATATATATATATATATATATATATGTATATATATATACATATACATATATATAAGTGAATTTGTGTAATAGCTGGAATTGTGCAGAGGATTGACATTAGGAAAAGACACATTGGAATAACTTTATACTAAATAAACATTGATTCATATGCTGTAGTAAAGCAATTTAATTATGTTATTATTACTATTATTATTATTATTATTATTATTATTATTATTATTATTATTATTATTATTATTATTATTATCATCATTATTATTATTATTATCATTATCGTCATTATTATTATTATTATGGCAACATTTTGTTTTATTTTGAAAGGATTGTTTCCGGGCAGAGTGTATTTATCTCTGCGTTGTTCACGAAACCTCAGAGTTTCAGGCACGGTGATTGACTCCGCCCCCTATCGTCCATCAAGCGCTACTATTGGTCAGTTTTTTCCCCGCCTATGAGGGGAGCTCTCTGATTGGTCGATGTCGCTGTCAATCATCAGTGGAGCTGTGGGCGAAGACGAGGCTAAAGTTCACTTCAGTTCAAACTTTCAAGGAAACTCGCTTGTCACGCAAACGAGCGTTATCTCATGTAGTGAGTGTTTTATTTCCCCACTGGGCGTGTTGCTGCGGCCCTGCTGTAACCCTGCACACACAGCGAACTTGTAAAGTTGTGAAATGATGAAATAAACTGCCAAAATGTGTCGAAAAAGGTTTATTCTGCCGGGAAAAGCCTCCGTTTTGAAATCAAAGATTGTCTATTGACATGCCTAATCACTACACAGTGCAAAAAAACAACAAAACAAAACAAAACCCTTAAAAAAGACACAAAATGACTTACAAAGACACAGCATGATTAAAAAAGACACAAAATTACTAAAAAAAAAAAGACACAAAATGATAAAAGACCCAAAATGACCAAAAAATGACACAAAATTACTAAAAAAAGATTTTAAAAAAAGACACAAAAAGAAAGAAAATGACCAAAAAAGACACAAAATTACTAAAAAGAGACAGAGTGACCAAAAAAGACACAAAATGATTTTAAAAATTCACAAAATGACCAAAGTAAGACACGACATGTGTAAAAAAGGACAACATGACCAAAAAAGATGCAACAAGATGACTTACAAAGACACAAAAATGACCAAAAAAGACACAAGATGACCATTAAAGACACAAAATGACTAAAAATACACCAAAACTGACCAAAATTGTGATGCTAAACACACAAGACACAAATAGAATACAGTCACACTACAAGAAAACAGAGTAAATAAAAGCTCAGATAAGTTTATTCTTACACTTTTAAAATGTTCCACTGATTAAATATCTCAGTCACAATTCTTTAAAATCTAATTTGAACAATTATTGCCAAAATTTCTTAATGTAAAATTAGTTTAAAAGTCTCAAATATATTTTTAAAAATTGAATTACATTAAAATAAATATATGGAATTAATCTGGCTCTATTTCGAACCACATCTGAATTCTTGCATATTTAATAACGCATACGTGATTTAAAGCAGCATTAAAACTATTCCATAACCTTCATAATAATCTGATTCATTTTTTTTAAACCAATTTTGTTTATCAGGGGTCCCCCTAGGAGCACTCCTGGGCCCCCTGTGATACTGAGGGGGAAAGGTTTTGTCCTTAATGGCATTTTCCCCCTTACATTACTTTTACTTTTATACTATAAGTAGTCAAGTAGTTCAACTTTTTTTTTGTTATTTTGACTTTTTTCATTTTCACTTTTTTCTCGTTATTTCGATCTTTTTTGTCATTTTCGCTTTTTTCGTGACTTTGACTTTTTTGTGATTTCAACTTTTTTTCTCATTTTGACTTTTTTCTCTTGACTTCCACGTTTTGCTTGTGATTTCAACTTTTTTTCTCATTTTTAGTTTTTTTTCTTTACTTCGACTTTTTTTAAATGACTTTGACATTTTTCTGATTTTGATTTTTTTCTCATGCTTTCGACTTTTTTTTTCTAGTTTTCACCTTTTTCACGATTTAGACTTTTTTTTTCCCATTTTGACTTTTCTTGTGACTTCAACTTTTTTCCTCGTTATTTTGACTATTTTCTCGTTATTCCGAATTTAAAAAACAAACAAACATAGCAGTAGGAAGGGAAAAAAAGGAAAATCAAAGTATTTTTTGGAAGGAAGATAAACTGTTGTGTTTATACACACAAATTGTATCTGCAAAAGTAGTGTAATGGTAAAAAAAAATATTCTGATTTTTCTACTTGCATAATTATCTTTCTTTTCTTTTCCTTTTATACACATTAATAAGCATTAGAGGGCCTTTGCGAATTATACTTTTACTTTTATACTATAAGTAGTTTTGAAACCAGTACTTTTAAACTTTTACTTGAGTAAAAAAGCTTGAGTTGATAATTCAACTTCTACAAAAGTCTTTTTAAACCCTAGTATCTATACCTGTACTGTAGTAGTTAATGTGAATGCTTTTGACACCTGTTTATGTTTATTTTAGCCTCATAATTATTGGCAGCGGCTCTGGTTCTAGTAAACTGAATCAGAGTGAGAGCTCATTGATCTGTTGCCTTATTTAACTATCTTTAGCTTGAGCAATTTATGATTTTTATTAAATTGTCTTTTTACTGTAATAATTGACTCAAAGGGAATATTATCATCAGAAAGTAACTGCTCTTAGGGTTCACTGTGAATATTAATATCAGTTTGGTGACAAATACTAAAAGGTAAAAACGGAAAAATACGGATTTAAGGTTAGCTAAGTTTGTTAGCTGCCGCTAGCTTCCCGTTAGCTTGTTTCAGCTAACTGTTAGCTTGTTTTAGTTCCCCGTTAGCTTGTTTCAGCTAACTGTTAGCTTGTTTCAGCTAACTGTTAGCTTGTTTCAGCTAACTGTTAGCTTGTTTCGGCTAACTGTTGGACGGACACAAAGAGGTGAGTGAGACACTTTTAGAGATTTAACTAAATATTATTTGGATTTTTAATTATCTTCTTGATTTAATGTTGTAATCTGTAATGTGCCAAAACGTTACTAAAGTTACTCATCATCATAAAACTGTCAAGCTGTCATTTTTAATTGAAAATTGACATTAAAAAGGGCCGCAACTAATTATTATTTTCACATATAAACTAAGGCTTGTTTTGTTTTGTAAAACTAACATATATATATATATATATATATATATATATATATATATATATATATTCAGTTCATAATTATAATGACATAACTAGAAAATCTTCAAATTGTCATTTAAAGAAAGCTGGAACAAATACATCTAAATTACTTGTGGTTTAATGATTTTTAAAATATTTTTTTCAGATATTATGTATACATGTATGTATATATATATATATATATATATATATACATATATATGCGCCTATATATTAACTTTATTTTACATGTCCTTTTATTGTGTCTTTTTTATGTATTATTTAAGTATTTTTAACAGATATTTATTTATTTGTTTTTACATGTTGTTTCTATTATATATTTATTCAAGTTTTTTTGTTTCTTTAAAATGAAAATGTCCAAACAAGACACAAAATGACAAAAAAAAAAGACACAAAATGACAAAAAAGCACAAAATGACCAAAAAACACACTTTAGTTTTTCCTTCAGCCTGGTGATCTAAAGATGAACCTGCTCCTGTTTGATGCAGTGAAGTGTCATCTGTGTGTGTGTGTGTGTGTGTGTCCAGGATGAGTGGAGGCGTCCAGCAGTTGTTCTTCCTCGGCCTTCCTGACCTCAACAAGCTGTGCAGCGTCTCTCTGAGTCTGCAGGACGAAGACGAGGAGCCGCGCAGCAAACAGATCAAAGCCTGCAGGTCAAACTAGCTTCATTTACATTATTACATCATATTATATTCATTTTCATTTATTACACGTCAGTACCGGGTTCGAATCCGGCTCGGAGCTCTTTCACTCTGAATATCTATATTTATCTATATCAATAAAGCTATAAAATGCCTAAAAAATATCTATAAATATATATATATAAAAAGGAAGTGTTTAGGTTACAACTTTCACAATAAAACATCTAACTCCTGTTAAAAGGAAGTGTTTAGATCACAACTTTCACAATAAAACAAATCTAACTCCTGTTAAAAGGAAGTGTTTAGGTCACAACTTTCACAATAAAACATATCTAACTCCTGTTAAAAGGAAGTGTTGAGGTCACAACTTTCACAATAAAACAAATCCAACTCCTGTTAAAAGGAAGTGTTGAGGTCACAACTTTCACAATAAAACATCTAACTCCTGTTAAAAGGAAGTGTTTAGGTCACAACTTTCACAATAAAACATCTAACTCCTGTTAAAAGGAAGTGTTGAGGTCACAACTTTCACAATAAAACATCTAACTCCTGTTAAATGGAAGTGTTGAGGTCACAACTTTCACAATAAAACAAATCTAACTCCTGTTAAAAGGAAGTGTTGAGGTTACAACTTTCACAATAAAACAACTCAAACTCCTGTTAAAAGGAAGTGTTGAGGTCACAACTTTCACAATAAAACATCTAACTCCTGTTAAAAGGAAGTGTTGAGGTCACAACTTTCACAATAAAACAAAACTAACTCCTGTTAAAAGGAAGTGTTGAGGTCACAACTTCCACAATAAAACATCTAGCTCCTGTTAAAAGGAAGTGTTTAGGTTACAGCTTTCACAATAAAACAACTAACTCCTGTTAAAAGGAAGTGTTTAGGTTACAACTTTCACAATAAAACAACTAACTCCTGTTAAAAGGAAGTGTTTAGGTCACAACTTTCACAATAAAACATCTAACTCCTGTTAAAAGGAAGTGTTGAGGTCACAACTTCCACAATAAAACAACTAACTCCTGTTAAAAGGAAGTGTTGAGGTCACAACTTTCACAATAAAACGATCCCTGTCCTACGCTACCTGTTGCCTGGTGACTTTCCCACATGTGGCAGATAATTGTTTTGTAATGTTGAGTAGAAACTAATCTGACAATAATAAACAACAGTGAGTAAGAAAATAAACAGTAAATAAATGTAGAATAACTAAAGTTTCACTTTAATATGACAGTAAGTGTCATATTAAAGGCAACTTTTTCTGACAGACCTTTTCCTTTTTTTTATGATTTGATTTAAAAAAATAAAAAATAAAATAAATGTAATGTTTAACTGTAAAAAAAAACCCCAGACAGTTTTAAAAAACATTTGCTCCTTCCTGAAGTAGGCAGAATATAAAATAAAAGCCTTTATAGGTGAATAGATTTCATGTTGTTTTTATTTTTATCTATAATATTATTTTAATCTTGTTCCCCCCAGTTTGAAAATCCCATC
>NC_081539.1:2084093-2096593 GCF_030273125.1 Centropristis striata
GCACACACACAAATACACACAAATATACACATACATACACACACAAATATACACGTACACACACACACACACAGAGCTATTTTGGTCTTTGTTGTGTTATTTTCTCTGATGGAAACTTTTATAACTTGTTCCTGGACTGTCAGAAATGTCAACGTTTCCCCAGCGGGACCTTTGGGCTCAGAGACAATAAATATTCTTTGGTTATGACACGAAGTCATGAGGACGTTTCTGTCCTCTGAGGACGTTTCTGTCCTCTGAGGACACTGAACAACATTTATTAATGGGACACAAAGTGTTAAAGGTCCAGTTTTGGAGGGACATGAACTGTGACGTGTTGTACCGACTGAGTCCAGCAGGGGGAGCTGCAGCGCCACACACACACACACACACACACACACACACACACACACACACACACACACACACACACACACCGCCGCCCTGTGATTGACAGCTCTGTTTAGCTATGTGTGTGTGTGTGTGTGTGTGTGTAGCATGAAGAAAGGTCAGATTATCACCATCAGCCGCCAGATGCCCAGAGACGGACCCTTTAGAACCTACAGAGACCTGCAGAACCACTGGAACCGCCTGGTACACACACACACACACACACACACACACACACACACACACACACACACAATATCTTCTCTTTAAACCTCAATCATTTCATTGATACACTTAATGCCTATAGGAAGGTTAAACCTAAAAAAAAAAGTAATTTTCCATAAATTTGCCCTCTTTGTTTGTTTGTTTGTTTGTTTATTTATTTATTTATTTACAGTTTTTTCCTTTTTTGTGCAGGTGCCATAAAACATTGAAATTACTTTTCATAAATTAATCTGTAAGTTAATATAATGAGGCGTTACAATTTTTACAGTCACTTTTTCTAATGGAAACTTTCATCTGTGCGTGTGTGTGTGCATGTGTGTATATGTGTGTATGTGTGTATTTGTGTGTATTATATTGTGTGTGTGTGTGTGGTGTGTGTATTTGTTTGTGTGTGTGTGTGTGTCTGTATTTGTGTGTATTATATTGTGTGTGTGTGTGTGTCTGTGTATTTGTGTGTATTATATTGTGTGTGTGTATTTGTGTGTATTATATTGTGTGTGTGTGTATGGAGTGTGTATATGTCTGTGTGTGTGTCTGTGTATTTGTGTGTATTATATTGTGTCTGTGTGTGTGTGTGTGTGTGTGTGTCTGTGTATTTGTGTGTATTATATTGTGTCTGTGTGTGTGGGCATATTTGTGCATGTGCATGTGTTTATATGTATGTGTGTGTGTGTTTGTGTATGTGTATATATATATATATATATATATGTGTATGGTGTGTGTGTGTGTGTGTGTGTCTGTTACTGTGCGTGTGTGTGTGTGTGTATATGTGTGTGTGTGTGTGTGTGTGTGTGTCTCTGTGTGTATGTAATGTATATGTGTGTGTGTGTGTGTGTGTGTGTGTGTGTGTGTAGTATGGCTACCGTCTCCCTGAGCTGTCAGAAGAGCAGGTTGTGTACTGCAGCGTCTACTTCAGGCTGGTGGGACAGAGACTCTTCACGTATCCTCAAACACTGAATTATTATTATTCATTAATCTGTTTCATTGATAATAATAATAATAATAATAATAATAATAATAAATAATCAGCTGCTTCAATATGAATCCCGCAAATCAAATGTATAAAAAACTACAAAACGTTCACCTTCTACCTGACTGTGGCAGCTCTAAACATGACCCTTGACCCTTGACCCTTGACCCTTGACCCTTGACCTTTGACCCTTGACCCTTGACCCTGTGGGGTCAGCTACCCTCTGAGCTGCGTGCGGCTGCAGCCCGTGCAGCGGCGTCCTCGGGTCGACCTGCCGGCGGCGCTCGGCTGCTTCCTGTCTGACGTCACCGACCGGCTGAAGAGCGTCTGTGGGTTCCCTGCTCGTCTGACTGGGAAACCCCGTCACCACACAGCCAATCAGAGCTCTGATACAGTACAGGTACACACACACACACACACACACACACACACACATATACATATACACATATACACACACACACACAGACACACACATATATACACACAAATATATACATATACACACACACATAAACACACATACATACATATATACACACAAATATATACACATATACACACACATATATACACACACTCACACACACACACACACACACACACATAAAAATACATACACACACTCACACACACACACATGCACACACACACATATAAACATACACGCACATACACATTTGCATACACACACACTCACACACACGTATATACACACATACACATATGCACACACACACTCACACACACACACACACACACACACATAAGCACACACACAAATATGCATGTATTTTTTATTCACACATACACTTCTCCTTCAGTTATTCTACACACACATATATTAATATATGTATAAATATATATATGTATATATTAATAAATATATATATATATATTTATTAATATATATATATATATATATTAATAAATATATACATATATATTTATATATATATTAATATACATATATTAACTTTTTACCATTTTTTACTATTTCTTTTAAATTTCTTTTATACATTAAAATGACATTTTCACTGTGAGAAAACAGAAATTTTCCTAAATTTTACATTCTATAATATGAGGTGAATTTTCTTTTTTCTTTTTTTCATAAAATTAACTATAATTTAACACTCAAGACGTTTAATCAGATCTATAACGTCCCATTATATTAATTTACAGATTCCATTTTTTAATATTTGTTATTAAAGTAATTCAAGATTTTCATGTAGAAAAAACATGAAAACCCTGTAAAATAATCCAGATGGTTTCTATAAAATAATGAACTGTGTTTATTATTTGAAGCTGCAGTAAGAGAGATCAGCTCCTCTATAAATATTTTAGTTTCTGCTCCTCTCAATCAGAAGCTTCTCCTCCTGTGGAAACTCAGTGGATGAAGTTATTAATCTAATAAAGACCTAACGAGGTATTAAACTGGATATTATAACTTTTAGCTTGTTGGCAAAACAAGAAGATTCATTAAAACGGTCTTTAGTCTTAATAATGTTTCTGTTTCCACACCAAAGATGGAAAAATGTTCAATTATATGATCACAAGGATTCAAATATAAATAACTCAACATTTATACACATCTGTCTGCTTTAAAAGTGCTCCTCCTCCTCCTGCTCCTCCTCTCTCTCCCCTCTCCTCCTCCTCCTCCTGCTCCCTTTCCTCCTCCTCCTCCTCCTGCTCCTTCTCCTCGTCCTCCTCCTCCTCCTCCTCCTCTCTCTGTCTTCCTCCTCCTCCTGCTCCTCCTCTCTCTCCCCTCTCCTCCTCCTCCTCCTGCTCCCTTTCCTCCTCCTCCTCCTCCTGCTCCTTCTCCTCCTCCTCCTCCTCCTCCTCCTCCTCTCTCTCTCTTCCTCCTCCTCCTCCTCCTGCTCCCTTTCCTCCTCCTCCTCCTCCTGCTCCCTTTCCTCCTCTTCCTCCTCCTGCTCCTTCTCCTCGTCCTCCTCCTCTTCCTTTTCTGTTTCCTCCTCCTCGTCCACATCCTCCACCTCCTCCTTCTCTCTCTCTTCCTCCTCCTCCTCCTCCTGCTCCTCCTCCTTCTCTCTCTCTTCCTCCTCCTCCTCCTCGTCCTCATCCTCTTTCTTTTCTGTTTCCTCCTCCTCTTCCACATCCTCCACCTCCTCCTGCTCCTCCTCCTCCTTCCTTTCCTCCTCCTCCTCCTCCATCCTTCCCTCTCTCTCTCTCCTCTTCCTCCTCTCTCTCCCCTCTTCTGCTCCTCTTTCTCTTTCTCCTCCTCCTCCTCCTCCTCTCTCTCCCCTCTCCTGCTCCTGCTCCTCCTCTACCTCTCCTCCATCTCCCTCTACTTGTCCTCCTCTTTCTTGTCCTTGTCCTCCTCCTCCTCCCTCTCCTCCTCCTCCTCCTCCTCCTGCTCCTCCTCTCTCTCCCCTCTCCTGTAACCTCCTACTCCTCTTCCTCCTTTTCTCTCTGTCCTCCTTCTCCTTCCTCCTCTTCTTTCCACCTCCTCATTCTCGTCCTCTTCTCACTCACTGTTCCAACAAGCTTCTTCCCTCTCCTACTCCTTCTTCTCCTCGTCCTTCTACTCCTCCTCCTCCTCCTCCTCCTCCTCCTCCTCCTCCCTGAAGCAGCTTGAAATTATGTGAAAATTAGACACAAATGGAGATAAACTTTTTTCTCTGTAGACAAACTTTTTTTCTCCTCCTCCTCCTCAGGTGTTAAGAGGGGAGCAGGTTCACTTGACCTCCTCCTCCTCCTCCTCTTCTTCCTCCATCAGGCCGGGCCTCCCCTTGCTCCCTCCTCCCCGTCCTGTGAAGCCCTCCTCCTGGCCTCCTCTCTCCCAGCAGGAAGGAGGAACTCTGGGTAACGGATCTGGATTTGGGAGCCGACTGACCAAGAGTCAAGAGTGTAGAGGAGACGGGCCTTCCTCCTCCTTCACCTCCTCCTCCACCTCCTCCTCCTCACCACACGTTTCCTTCTCCTTTACCATCTCCTCAGGTTATCTGTCAGATCCACCCCTCTCCTCCTCCTCCTCTTCTTCTCCCCCACTCTACCAACCAGCTTCACCCATCACCACCTCCTCCTCCACCTCCTCCTCCTGTTCTCTCCCACTCCTCCAGCCAGCTTCTTCCCTCTCCTCCTCCTCTTCTTCTCTCCAGCCAGCCTCTTCTGTCACCTCCTTCTCTGCTCTCCCAATCTTCCAGCCAGCTTCCTCCTCTTCCTCCACCTCCTCCTCCTCTTCTTCTCTCCCACTCTACCAACCAGCTTCATCCATCACCTCCTCCTCCTACTCCTCCTCTTCTCTCCCACTTTTTCAATCAGCTTCATCCATCACCTCCTCTTCTTCTCTCCCAATCTTCCAGCCAGCCTCTTCCCTCACCTCCTCCTCCTCCTCTTCTCTCCCAATCTTCCGGCCAGCCTCTTCCCTCTCCTCCTCCTCCTCCACCTCCTCCTTCTCCTCCCTCCCCCCTCCCCCTCCCCCGGTGCTCCCTGCTCCCAAACTGGTTCCCATCTTCGGGAACAGGTGTCCGTCCCGTCAGGTGAACGTGGCCCTGCTGCGCCTCCAGAGGCAGCAGAGGGAGCAGCTGGGAGGAGCAGGAGGAGGCGCAGAGAGGGGGAGGGTGACGTTACCCACCTTCGGGAGGACCACGCCCGCCTCTGCTCCTCCTTCTGGTTCGTCTCTGTCAGCGGCGTCCCTCCCGGCTCCTCCTCCTCGAATCATTCCTCGTTTCAACCGTGGCCCCAGACCTCCTCAGCCGGCAGGAGCCCCCAGAGTCAAGCACCTCCCCAGCCTTAGCCCCTCCTCCTGGTCCAAACCCGGGCTCCTCCTCACGACAAAACCTAAACCCCAGTCCAGAACCAGCCCCTCCTCCAGGTCTAAACCCGGGCTCCTCCTCACGACAAAACCTAAACCCCAGTCCAGGACCAGCCCCAAACCCAAACCCGGCTCTGTGAGCAACACCTCCAGTAAAACACAACCTCCAGCTGCTCCTCCTGAACCTCCACGACCTCTGACCCCTACAGAGGGCTCCAGTAAGAAGAAGACCTCCAGCAGCAGCAGAGGGGTGAGTCCTCCTCCTCCTCCTCTCTCTGTTGTCCTCCTCCTCCTCCTCCTCCTCCTCCTCCTGCTCCTCCTCCTCCTCCTAACTGTGTGTGTGTGTGTTTCAGGGAGTCGTGTTTGAATCTAAACAGAATAAATCCAGATCAGTGATCGTTGACGTGGAGCAGATGGCCAGAAGCAACCAGGTCAGCTCACCTTTTATTATTATATTACTACTACTCTGTCCTCCTCCTCCTCCTGCTCCTCCTCCTGCTCCTGCTCCTGCTCCTCCTCCTCCTTGTATGCTGACTCCTTCCCCCTCCTGAGGTCATGTAGACTTAAAGAGAATAAATAAATAAAGGTGTGTAATAAAGCCTGAAGCCTCACGGGGGCGCTAACAGTTTGTAAGTAAGTTTTAAAGAGCTGTTCCTCCTTCTCTTTCTCTTCCTCCTCCTCCCTCTCCCTCTCTTTCTCCTCTTCCTCCTCATCCTCCTTCACTTTCTCCTCTCTGTCTTCCTCCTCCTCTTCCTCCTGCTCCTCCCTCTCCCCCTCTCCTCATCCTCCTTCTCTTTCTCCTCTCTGTCTTCCTCCTCCTCTTCCTCCTGCTCCTCCCTCTCCCCCTCTCCTCCTCCTTCTCTTTCTCCTCTTTATCTTCCTCCTCCTGCTGCTTCTCTTTCTCCTCTTCATCTTCCTCCTCCTCCTCCTTCTTTTTCTCCTCTTCATCTTCCTCCTCCTCCTCTTCTAACCAGCTTCTCTCTCCTCCTCCTCTTCTTCTCTCCCACTTGTCATACAGACCTCCTCCTCCTCCTGCTGCTGCTCCTCCTCCTCCTTCTCTTTCTCCCCTTGATCTTCCTCCCCCTCCTCCTCCTCCTCCTCCTCCTGCTTCTCCTGCCGCTGCTGCTCCTCCATCTCCTCCTCCTCCTCCTTCTCTCTCTCCTCCTCCTCCTCCTCCTGTTTGCTAACCATGACGTGTGTGTTTCTGTGTTTCAAACTTCTTCTCTCCCTCCTCCTCTTCCTCCTACTCCTGCTCCTCATTCTCCTCCTCCATCTGCTGCTCCTTTCCTCCTCCATCTGTCTGTTGCACCCTCCTCCTCCTCCTCCTCCTCCTCCTCATATGCTGACTCATAAAATCTCTCCTGAGGTCATGTAGACTTAAATAGAATAAATAAAGGTGTGTAATAAAGCCTGCAGCCTCCGGGGGGCGCTAACACTTTGTCTGGTGTAAAACGTTGAAGTTTTAAAGAGCTGGCACTTTGTTTTGAAAGAGGAGGAGGAGGAGGAGGAGGAGGAGGAGGTGATGTATCTCCAGCGGATCCACTCTACGTAGTGTATTTGCAGCTCTTGTGTGCTCATAAACCTCCTTTAGGAGGACGCCATGCATTACCCTGATGTATTAAAGAGAGTTACCATGATGGATGGCGTACACACTGTTCTGTTTCCTCACCACCTCCTTCTAGAGGAGGCGCGGACTGTTAAAGTGATGGATGTTGTGCGGAGGGCGGGAGCCCACAGGGAGCCGACACATTAATAACAACATTCATCAGTTTTACAGCTCCAAACTGCAACTTTTCAACAACAATACGTCACATTCTCTTTTACTTTTATTTACACAGCCTCTTCTGTGTTTTAACACCTTGATGTGTTTTTCATCCGGCTGCTAAATTCATTTCACTTTGTCCTCGTTTTTCACTGATATATATATATAATCTATATAAATCTATAAGTCCTGCAGCACAATCACAACAACTCAAACAGTCTTTGTGTAGAATAACACAGTTAGAATGACAGAAATCAGGATATATAAAGTTTAATTTTTCTGATAACTTATTTTTTAAAAATTGGAATAAAACACAATTTATATCAACACTTTTCCAAGTGCCCACAAGTGTCACGAAAGGTTGTAAAAAAAAAAACTTGACACAAAATGACCAAAAATTATGAACCAAAGACCCAAAATTACAAAAAGACATGAAATTACCAAAAAAAGACACAAAATTACAAAGTTGACAAAAATTTACAAAAAAGACAAAAAATTGCCAAAGATAAAAAAAGGACACAAAATTAAAAAATTAACAAAAATTAACGAAAGACCCAAAATTAACAAAAATAAAAAGACCCAAAATTAACAAGAAGACATAAAAAATACCAAAAAAGACACAAAATTACAAAATTTCCAAAAATGAACAAAAAAGACAAAATTGCCAAAAATAAAAGACACAAAATTACAAAAAGACATGAAATTTACAAAATTACTAAAAAAGACACAAAACTACAGAAAGTCATAAAATTACCAAAATAAGACACAAAATAACAAAACTACAAAATTAACAAAAAAGACACAAATTTACAAAAAATAAACGACACAAAAAGACATAAAAATTACAAAATTACCAAAAAAGACACAAAACTACAGAAAGACAAAAAATTACCAAAAAAGACACAAAATCACAAAACTACAAAATTAACAAAAATTTACAAAAAAGACACAAAATTAAAAAACAGATAAAAAAAACACACAAAATTACCAAAAGTAAAAAAGACACAGAATTAACAAAAAGACACAAAATTTAAAAAGACACAAAATTACAAAAAGACATAAAATTTCCAAAAAATACCCCCACAAAATTAACAAAAAAGACAAAATTACAAAAAGACACAAACTTACCATAAAAGATACAAAATTAACACACAAAAACAGTTTTCTCCACATATTGTACATGTTGAAGTATTGAAATGACACATGTAGAATAAAAATATTTGGACAGAAATGTCTGATTTCTTTTATGATAAACTCTGTATTTTTGGTGTTGTTTAAAGGTGGGTTGATGGGTTAAAGTGTTATAACATCAAACTGATTTAAAACCAACAAACAACCAGAGAAGAAAAAAATCCAGAATGTAACTATAGAGTTTGTTCTGATCAACTCTGTCATGTTGAACATCTTATTAATCTTATTATCAGTTCAGTCTCTCGTCACTCTGTGATGCTTCTCACATTTCTTCTCTCTACATTAATCTAGTGTGTGAAGTGGCTGCTGCAGTTTGTTTGTGTGGGCAGCAGAGTTAGATTGAGGAGGTGAGGGGTTTAGTTTTCTCCTCCCACGGACAGATTTATAGTCTGACACGTTCAACATCTCAGCTGACACTGATTTGATTTGCAAAACATGTTGGGAAATGATGCGTGTCCCTGATTTATGGTGATGCATTAATAATGTTCTCGACTGGTTAGAGACGCTTTAAATGTTTGTCCAAACTGAGACGGACCGGCACAAAGACACAAAACACTATATTTACTGTATGAAGAGGATAGAGACAGAGTGTCTCCTGCAGTTGGACATGTTGGACGTGTTGTGTCTCTTTCTGTTGGACGCATTGTGTCTCTTTCTGTTGGACGCATTGTGTCTCTTTCTGTTGGACGTGTTGGACGTGTTGTGTCTCTTTCTGTTGGACGTGTTGTGTCTCTTTCTGTTGGACGTGTTGGACGGGTTGTGTCTCTTTCTGTTGGACGCATTGTGTCTCTTTCTGTTGGACGCGTTGTGTCTCTTTCTGTTGGACGTGTTGGACGTGTTGTGTCTCTTTCTGTTGGACGTGTTGTGTCTCTTTCTGTTGGACGTGTTGTGTCTCTTTCTGTTGGATGCGTTGTGTCTCTTTCTGTTGGACGTGTTGGACGCATTGTGTCTCTTTCTGTTGGACGTGTTGGACGTGTTGTGTCTCTTTCTGTTGGACGTGTTGGACGGGTTGTGTCTCTTTCTGTTGGACGCATTGTGTCTCTTTCTGTTGGACGCGTTGTGTCTCTTTCTGTTGGACGTGTTGGACGTGTTGTGTCTCTTTCTGTTGGACGTGTTGTGTCTCTTTCTGTTGGACGTGTTGTGTCTCTTTCTGTTGGACATGTTGGACGGGTTGTGTCTCTTTCTGTTGGACGCATTGTGTCTCTTTCTGTTGGACGTGTTGGACGTGTTGTGTCTCTTTCTGTTGGACGTGTTGTGTCTCTTTCTGTTGGACGTGTTGTGTCTCTTTCTGTTGGATGCGTTGTGTCTCTTTCTGTTGGACATGTTGGACGGGTTGTGTCTCTTTCTGTTGGACGCATTGTGTCTCTTTCTGTTGGACGTGTTGGACGTGTTGTGTCTCTTTCTGTTGGACGTGTTGGACGGGTTGTGTCTCTTTCTGTTGGACGCGTTGTGTCTCTTTCTGTTGGACGTGTTGGACGTGTTGTGTCTCTTTCTGTTGGACGTGTTGTGTCTCTTTCTGTTGGACGTGTTGTGTCTCTTTCTGTTGGACGTGTTGTGTCTCTTTCTGTTGGACGTGTTGTGTCTCTTTCTGTTGGATGCGTTGTGTCTCTTTCTGTTGGACGCATTGTGTCTCTTTCTGTTGGACGCATTGTGTCTCTTTCTGTTGGACGTGTTGGACGTGTTGTGTCTCTTTCTGTTGGACGCGTTGTGTCTCTTTCTGTTGGATGCGTTAGACGTGTTGTGTCTCTTTCTGTTGGACGCGTTGGACGTGTTGTGTCTCTTTCTGTTGGACGCATTGTGTCTCTTTCTGTTGGACGCATTGTGTCTCTTTCTGTTGGACGTGTTGGACGTGTTGTGTCTCTTTCTGTTGGACGCATTGTGTCTCTTTCTGTTGGACGCATTGTGTCTCTTTCTGTTGGACGTGTTGGACGTGTTGTGTCTCTTTCTGTTGGACGCGTTGGACGTGTTGTGTCTCTTTCTGTTGGACGTGTTGTGTCTCTTTCTGTTGGACGCATTGTGTCTCTTTCTGTTGGACGTGTTGTGTCTCTTTCTGTTGGACGCATAGTGTCTCTTTCTGTTGGACGTGTTGGACACGTTGTGTCTCCTTCTGTTGGACACGTTGTGTCTCTTTCTGTTGGACGTGTTGGATGCGTTGTGTCTCTTTCTGTCAGACATGTTGGACACGTTGTGTCTCTTTCCGTTGGACATGTTGGACGCGTTGTGTCTCTTTCTGTTGGACGTGTTGAACACTTTGTGTCTCTTTCTGTTGGACGTGTTGGACACGTGTCTCTTTCTGTTGGACGTGTTGGATGCGTTGTGTCTCTTTCTGTCGGACATGTTGAACACTTTGTGTCTCTTTCTGTTGGACGTGTTGGACACGTGTCTCTTTCTGTTGGACGTGTTGGATGCGTTGTGTCTCTTTCTGTTGGACGTGTTGGACACGTGTCTCTTTCTGTTGGACGTGTTGGATGCGTTGTGTCTCTTTCTGTTGGACATGTTGGACGCGTTGTGTCTCTTTCTGTTGGACATGTTGGACGCGTTGTGTCTCTTTCTGTTGGACATGTTGGACGCGTTGTGTCTCTTTCTGTTGGACATGTTGGACGCGTTGTGTCTCTTTCTGTTGGACATGTTGGACTAGTTGTGTCTCTTTCTGTTGGACTTGTTGTGTCTCTTTCTGTTGGACGCATTGTGTCTCTTGTTGTTGAACAGGTGTACCTAATAAAGTGGCTGTTTAGTGTATTAACCGTTTCTTTTTTTCTGTCTTCTGTCTGTCTGTCTGTCTGTCTGTCTGTCTGTCTCTCTGTCTGTGTCTCTCTGTCTGTCTGTCTGTCTGTCTGTCTCCTGTCTGTCTCTCTGTCTGTCTGTCCGTCTCCTGTCTGTCTCTGTCTTTGTGTCCAGCTGTCCAGGCTGACCTCGTCCTCTCTCCTGTCCTGGCTCAGAGGAAGAGGAGTTGTCGTCGGAGCCAAACACAAGAAGGAGGAGCTGATGCTGAAGGTCATGGGCTGTCTGGCCGAGGCCTGACACACACACACACACACACACACACACACACACACACACACACATACACACACACAGACACACACACACACACACACACACACACACAGACACACACACACCCCTGGTCCTCTCTCATTAATAGACTCTGTGTGGATTTATATTTTAATGCTCTCTCAGCTCCTCATCTGTAGAATCAGAACAGCAGACGTCTCGTCTTTTCTCTAATTGAGATTCTGAAGATTTGCCAAAATTAAATTCTGGTGTCAGGTGGAGTCACCGTCGGTCCACACACACACACACACACACACACACACACACACACACACACACACACTGAAACACGGGGAAGCGACAAATTGAAAGTACTAAGTGAAATCCCCAAACTGATGGAGGGTTTTTCTTTCTTTCTCTCGTCTCGTTGAAGGTTAGTTTGCAGTTTAATTCTCCTCCCAGGCGTTCTGTGTTCTCGTTTTTTGAACTAAACTTTTGGCTGTTTTTATCTCGGTTCAGTCATCAAAATGAGTTTTTACCGTCTTTACCTAAAAAACATTAAAAGGAGGTTAAAGTTCTTTGTTTCCTTTCTCAAAAAACTGTTTCAAGTTTGAATATCTTTGTATTTTTTACATAAAATATGCAATATTCTGTATTCTACAACCCATATTGTGTTATTTAAACAATATTTATACAGTTATATTAAATGCACAGTTATATTTATATGCTAAAGTTCTGTGTTTGTTTAAAAAAATGATTTCTGGAAAGTCCAGTGTGTGTTTTTTTAAAAACGCTTAAAACCTGAAACCAGTCGTCCTTCGTTCTGATTCATAATACTCGTCTGTCCTTTTTTTTTTTTTTTTTTTTACCTCCGTGTGTGTTCTCCAGGTTGTTTGGACAGCTGTCACACACACACTCACACACACACACACACACACAGACACACACACACAGACAGATGTGTCCAGTGGTCCGTGCATTAGTTCAGATATTTCAGGAGTAAATCGGTTAAACATCCAGAACATTTCAGCTGAATCATCAACAGTCAGGAGGCTTTGACTTGAACCAGATGTGTGTGTGTGTGTGTGTGTGTGTGTCAGCTGTGTGTCAATGATCCGTCACAGCTGTCTGCATCTGTAAAAACTCTACAATTCTTAATCAGTAAAGAAATATCCTGACAGTTAACGATACTAAAT
>NC_081539.1:2101593-2179093 GCF_030273125.1 Centropristis striata
TTTTTGGTCATTTTGTGTCTTTTTTAGTCATTTTGTGTCTTTTTTCTGGTCATTAACTGCCTCCAGTAGAGTTTGGGAGCTGGTTGATAGTTTCCAGTTGCTGGTTGTTGTTGATTGTTTGATCAACACGCTGCAGATAAAGTTTCCCACAGACGATCTGAAGGAGAAACTCAATCCACTGGGAGCTGTGGGAGCACCAGGAATTCCTTTATGTTAGACACGCTGCGTGTGTGTGTGTGTGTGTGTGCGTGTGTGTGTGTGTGTGTCAGATTCCCTGGTGCTGAGCTCACTGTCAGCTGTCAGGTGTTTCATCACTTTCACTTGCTGGATATCAACAATGTGCAGAATCTGGCTCCATCCCATCACACACACACACACACACACACACACACACACACACACACACACACTCTGTATATGTATCAGCTGACGGTTTGTGTGACAGGAAGCTCTTGTGTGTAAAGAGCCTCTTAAAGTGGAGAAACTAAACTAAACTCTCGTCTGGAATCTGAAACGGAGCCAGACTTTAAGAGACCATCAGTAATAATACAGAGTTTACTTTTCATTTAGACTTTATTCAGTTAAAATACATTCACAATAAATAACATTAAAACCGTCCTTTCGTGATTAATCAGAAGATTTTTTCCCTTAAGGTACAATGTGTAAAATATTTGCAGATTTTTTAGTTTAATCCTGTAAATTTCTGCAGTTTTATCGTAGAAAGAAACTGTAAAAACATTAACTGTGAAATTTCCAACGGTCCTTGAACAGATCATCAAAAGAAATGTTTATGTCAGAAATAGTTCTATATTTTATACTAAATATATTTGACCTTATACATTTTACTTTTCTGTTTTTGTTTTCGACATTAAACATTTTTATTTTGTCAATTTATTTTCCTCAGTAAAGGTTTTTTTTTTTTATTCATTTATTTTCCACATTAAAGTTTCTTTTTCCATTAATTTATGTTTCTCATTGAGGATTCTTTCTGAAGTTTTTTTCCCTGTAAAAGTTTGTTTTTCATTCATTTATCTTCCACAAAAAAGTTTTTTTTTTGTTAATTTATTTTCCTCATTAAAGTCTATTTTTCATTAAGTTTATTTACTGTAGTTTTCCCCTTTTAATTCTTTTTCCATTAATTTATTATCCCCAGATAAAGTCTATTTTTCATTAATTATTTTTTTTTCCATTAAATTTTTTCCTGTATTTTTTCCCTCCTTTTAAGTTTATTTTTCATTAATTTATTTTCCCCATTAAAGTTTATTTTTCATTAATTTATTTCCCCATTAAAGTCTATTTTTCATTGATTTATTTTCCCCATTAAAGTTTATTGTTCATTAATTCATTTTCCTCATTAAAGTTTATTTTCTATAGTTTTTTCACTGTTCATTTTTTCCCGCATTATTTTATTTTCCTCACTGAAGTTTATTTTTTCATTAATTTATTTTCCTCATTAAAGTTTTTATCTCTAGTTTTTTTCTTCCATTAAAGTTTTTTTTCTTTGTTAATTTACTTTCCTGTTTATTTATTTTTTCCTGTCGTGATCTGTCTCTCCAGATCGTTTTTTATTTTTAATTTGAGACATTTTATATTTTGGACATTTCAACATTTATTGCATGTCAAAGTTTCATCATCATCACTTCATCTGTTTCCTTTTTAAAGCCAATAAGAACACAGGAAGAAAAAAAGAAGTGCTGTGTTTGATGAATGAGTTTTTTCTCTCTGAACAACATTTATTTAGAAACTCGTCCTTCATCGCTGTAATAAAGATGAAGATCATGACTCATCCTGTCAGACTTTGGATCGTTTTAGAGATTTAAAGGCCTCGGAGAAAAACAACACGAGTTCTTTTGTGTTTTCAGAATGAAGTCGTGGTTCAGCCAGCATCAGATGAAACTCAGAGAAAGATTCATTCTTCTCACATCAGACTGATTCAGCTGAGAGAACGTTTTCACAGCTGCACGATGTTTTTCACTTGGCATCGCTCCATTAATTTAATCCAGAGCTGATGGAGCGAGAAAGGTTTCTGCACTGTGAAAATATCAATAAATAAAAAGCTGCAACTTTCAAACAAACCGACAAGTAACAATAAACAACCGAAAGTAGGTTTTCAGATCGACGGAGACACAAAACAACCACAAACAGACACAAAACAACCACAAACAGACACAAAACAACCACAAACAGACACAAAACAACTACAGAGTGACACAACTCTTTGTAAATCATTTTGTGTCTTTTTTTTAGTCATTTTTTTGTCTTTTTTTAGTCATTTTGGTCATTTTGTGTCTTTTTTGGTCATTTTGTGTCTTTTTGGTCTTTTTTTGTCTTTTTTCTTTTAGTCATTTTTTGTCTTTTTTGGTCATTTTGTGTAATTTTGTGTCTTTTTTAGTCATTTTGTGTCTTTTTGGACATTTTGTGTCTTTTTTGGTCATTTTGTGTCCTTTTTTTGGTCATTTTGTTTCTTTTTGTGTCTTATTTTCGTCATTTTGTGACTTTTTTTGGTCATTTTGTTTGTTTTTGTGTCTTATTTTCGTCATTTTGTGACTTTTTTTTCATGTTGTGTGTTTTTTTGATCATTTTGCATCTTTTTTTTAGTCCTTTAGTCCAACATAAAACATGATTTTGAATCTTTTTTTTTTACTTTCAAAACACTATCATTCTCAATAAAGAATTTTAAATGTGTCAAATGTGACCAAAGGTGTCAAATCTACCATATCAGAGGGTTCCATCCAGTTCTATCATTTGATACTAAATCTATTAGAGCTTGTCTCCAGTTTTACTTGGTATATCATCATCAAACTGAAACTGGCCTCATGGAGTTTACAGCCAGAACTTTAGAGGTAAATGTACAGTAGGGCTCCACGCTGCTTTGTTTTATACTCTGATGGAGGCAACAAGTCTGGATTATTTGGAGCTTTTAGACACAATTTGTGTCTTTGTTTAGTCATTTTGTGTCTTTTTTTTGTGATTTTGTGTAATTTTTGGTCATTTTGTGTCTTTTTTTTAGTCATTTTGTGTCTTTTTTTTAGTCATTTTGTGTCATTTTTGGTCATTTTGTGTCTTTTCTGTCATTTTTGGTCCTTTTGTGTCATTTTTGGTCATTTTGTGTCTTTTTTAGTCCTTTAGTCCAACATAAAATGTGCACATGTAGTTCTATCATTTTATACTAAATCTATTTGAGCTTGTCTCCAGTTTTACTTGGTATATCATCATCAAACTGAAGTCTGGATTATTTGGTGCTTTTAGAGACTCCACAGTTTTAAAGAAGTCGTGGTCATTCTGCAGGTTTTGGATTCTCCTCCTCGCGTCACCATGGCGACTTCATTTACACCCTGCAGAGCCACAAAACAAACTCTCAGTTTGCGGCCTGTTCTTTCAGCGGAGGTTTTGTTTCATAAGCTGCAGAATTTATCTCGACTGCCTCCTTCTTTTATTGCCTAATTCCTAAATCCTCGTGTGGGGAAGTTGGCGAGGCTGCGGAGAGGAGAGAGATCCAGTCCAGATCCAACACAAAGACTCTTTTGTTTCTTTGGGACTGAAACCAGGAGAAAGTCAGAGTGATGGATATGCAGCAGCTAGCTGTGTGTTTTACAGTGTGTGTGTGTGTGTGTGTGTGTGTGTGTGTGTGTGTGTCCTGTACTCAAAGGTTGGACACTTTACACCATAAATATCTGTGAAGGTTAATGGTGAGAAGTTTCTGTGTTCTGCTGCTCGTTAAAAGTTCCTCTGAGATATCAGAGAGCTGCAAATCACCGAACAAAAGAACAAAAGGACGCTCAAAAACTAAAAAAACTGTTTTATAGGAGAACTCTCAGGGCCTTTTCACACCTGAACGCCCCGACACATGTTAGCTCCAGTTAGTTCGGTTTCAGAGGTCAGAGCAACCACAGACACAAAAATAACCTGAAGAGACACAAAACAACCACAAAGAGACAAAAATTAACCACAGAGAGACACAAAACAACCACAGAGACACACAAAACAAATACAGAGACACAAAACAACCACAGAGAGACACAAAACAACCACAAAGAGACACAAAACAAATACAACCAGACACAAAACAACCAAAGAGAGACACAAAACAACCACAAAGAGACACAAAACAAATACAGAGACACAAAACAACCACAGAGAGACACAAAACAACTACAACCAGACACAAAACAACCACAAAAAGACACAAAACAACTACAACCAGACACAAAACAACCATTGAGAGACACAAAACAACCACAGAGAGACACAAAACAACTACAACCAGACACAAAACAACCACTGAGAGACACAAAACAACCACAAAGAGACAAAAATTAACCACAAAAAGACACAAAACAACTACAAACAGACACAAAACAACCACAAAGAGACACAAAACAACCACAGAGAGACACAAAACAACTACAACCAGACACAAAACAACCACAAAGAGACACAAAACAACCACAGAGAGACACAAGACAACCACAGAGAAACAACCACCGAGAGACACAAAACAACTACAAAAAGACACAAAACAACCACAGAGAGACACAAAACAACTACAACCAGACACAAAACAACCACAGAGAGACACAAAACAACCACAGAGAAACAACCACAGAGAGACACAAAACAACTACAAAAAGACACAAAACAACTACAGAGAGACATAAAACAACCACAAATGGACACAAAACAACCACATAGAGAAACAAAACAACCACAGAGAGACACAAAACAACTACATAAAACAACCACAAATGGACACAAAACAACCACAGAGAAACAACCACAAAAAGACACAAAACAACTACAAACAGACACAAAACAACCACAGAGACAGCTGAACATCCCAACAAAGGTTAGTTGTAGTTAGTTTTGGTTTCAGAACTGTCTGATTGTTTGCAGACGGACTCAGCCACAACACGTCGTGTTTCACAGTGAAGATTTTTAAATTAAAAAGCTTCCTCGACTCCCTCATCTCATTTCATCTCTGCTCCTGGTTTCTGATGTGGAGCTGATTAGTCCGTCACACTCCAGCAGTCATCGCCTCGCTTTCATCCTCCTTCTGCTCCTCGTTCTGCTCCTCGTTCTGCTCCTCGTCTGCTCCTCGTTCTGCTCCTCGTTCTGCTCCTCGTTCTGCTCCAGCCGGCCCGGTCGGTTTTTCTCTGTTTGTTCCTTTACACCTTCTACGTCTTCTATCTTTCTTTCGTTGCATTTAAAAAACAAGCCTGATGTACTGAAGCTTTGTATGACTGCAGGGCCGGAAGAAGCAGACACACAATATGAAGACACTCTATTATACACTGTGAGGGAAGTATTACTCCTAACTCCAGTAACCATGGCGCCCTGAAGACACAGACACAGGGAAAAATATCACAAAGTGACATAAGATTAACACAAAACGACACAAATAACCACAAAAAGCTCAAAAATATCAACAAAAGACGCAAAACAATCACAAAGAGACGAAAAAAACCAATGCAGAAAGACACAAACAAACTACAGAGAGACACAAAACAGCCGCAAAGAGAAACAAAACAACCACAACCAGACACAAAACAACTACAGAGAAACAAAACAACCACAGAGAGTTACAAAATAACTACAAAGACACACAAAACAACCACAAAGTGACACCAAAAAAACACAAAGAAACAAAACAACTACAGCGAAGCAAATAAACCACAGAGAGACACAAACAACTACGAAGAGACACAAAATAACTACAAAGATAGACAAAACATCCACAGAAAGACACAAAACAACCACAAAGAGACACAAAACAACTACAAAGGGAAACAAAATCAATGCGGAAAGACACAAACAAACTACAGAGAGACACAAAGGAACCACAAAGAGACACAAAACAACCTCAAATTGACACAAAACAACCACAGAGAGACACAAAACAACTGCAGAGAAACAAAACAACCACAAAGAGACATAAAACAACCATATGGAGACATAAAACAACCACACAGACACAAAAAAACACAAAGAAACAAAACAACCACAACCAGAAACAAAACAACAACAAAGACAAACAAAACAACCACAACCAGACACAAAACAACAACAAAGAGAAACAAAACAACCATAACCAGACACAAAACAACAACAAAGAGAAACAAAACAACCATAACCAGACACAAAACAACCACAAAGAGAAACAAAACAACCACAACCAGACACAAAACAACAACAAAGAGAAACAAAACAACCACAAAGAGAAACAAAACAACCACAGAGACACAAAAAAACACAAAGAAACAAAACCACCAAAAATTGACACAAAACAACCACAGAGAGTTACAAAAAGACACAAAACAACCAAACGACCACGGAGACACAAAGAAACAAAACAACGACAAAGAGACAAAAGACAACCACAGAGTGTCTGCTCAGCCTGTTTTTAGACTTTTTTAATCTTGAGTCTTTAGCTGCAGATGCGTCCTGCTCTGTAAAGTACTGAAACACTGTAACTGGAGACCCAATAAGAACATTATTTAGTCCTCAGAAGGCGTGTGAAGGTTGTGTGTCCTCTGCTGTCCTGACCCACTAACAGCACCGAGGTGGTGGTCAGGGCCCAGCCTGGCAGCCGGACACTTTTTTTCCTCGCTGTGCCAATCTGCTGCTTTTGTCCGCTGACATTTCACTGGGAGACGTCTGGGTTCTTCCTCCAGGCGAAGACTCGCTGCTTCTTTTATCCACGCTGCCGTTTCTCGTTCCGCGGAGACAATCGAGCCGTCCCCCCGGGTCTGAAATGGATTCATCCTCTTCTCTTCCTTTCCCGTCTGTTTATGCGGACGAATAAAAGGCAAACAAGAGGACAAAAGGTCCAGTGACAGCCAGGAACAAAGGCAGAAATCTCTTTGTGTTTCTTATAAAACGTCTCCTTCCTGTGTGTCCTCCACCTCTTTATGGAACTCTGCCAAACATCACACCTTTATTACTTACAGGGACGTCGTTTCAGCTTTTATATACAGAGTGTTTGGATATTTCACCAGAAACATTTTAGATCTGAGGCTGTTTCTTTTAGAGGTTGAGTTTTGTGTTTCCAAAAGCACCAGACTCACTTTAGAACATGGGTCTCAAACTCGTGGCCCGTGGGCCAATTGTGGCCCTCGTGACGATATTTTGTGGCCCACACCTTGATATGAAAGTTTAAAGTGAGTTTTATATGAATGGCACTTTACCGTGTTGTTTGTGGAAGGTCCCTTTAATTACTTTTTGGGTAATTATGTTTATTTTTTGGGGTAATTTTTGTCTTTTTGTAGTAATTTTGTGTCTTTTTAAAATAATTTTGTGTCCTTTTTTGGGGTAATTTTTGTCTTTTTGTAGTAATTTTGTGTCTTTTTAAAATCATTTTGTGTCCTTTTTTGATCATTTTCTTTCTTCTTTAAGTAATTTAGTTTTTTTGTGTCTTTAATGTAATGTAATTTTTTGTCTTTTTTTGTAATTTTGTGTTTTTTTTTATAATTTTGTGTCTTTTTAAATAATTTTGTGTCTTTTAAATGATTTTGTGTCTTTTTTTAAATAATTTTGTGTCTTTTGGTAATTTTGTTTCTTTTCTTTAGTAATTTTGTGTTTTTTTGGTAATTTTGTGTATTTTTTAAATAATTCTGTCTTTTTTAATAATTTTGTGTATTTTTGGTAATTTTGTGTCTTTTTTTAATAATTTTGTATCTTTTTTAATAATTTTGTGTCTTTTTTAAGTAATTTTGTGTCTTTTTTAATAATTTTGTGTATTTTGGTAATTTTGTTTCTTTTTTGGTAATTTTGTGTCTTTTTAAAATAATCTTGTGTCATTTTTAATAATTTTGTGTCTTTTTTAGAATAATTTTGTGTCTTTTTTGGGGTCATTTTTTATTTTCTTTCTTCTTTAAGTAATTAAGTTTTTTTTCTGCCATTGTGTGTCTTTTTTGTAATTTTGTGTCTTTTTTTAAAAATAATTTTGTGTCTTTTTTTGGTAATTTTTGGTAATTTTGTCTCCTCAAAATTAATTTTGTTTGTTTTCTCCAACATTTGTGGCACTTGTGGACACTTGGAAAAGTCAATTTACATAAATTCTGTTTTATTAAAATTTTTAAACATAATTTATCAGAGAAATTCAACTTTTTTTTTCTAATTTCTGTCATTCTAACTGCGTTATTCTGCACTAAGACTGGTTGAGTTGTTCTGATTAGAGCTGCAGGACTTTATAGAGATGATAAAGATTTGATATATTTCAGTAAAACACCGAGAGGAGAACGTAGAAAGAGCAATAAATGAAACACTGTGGAACAGCTTGTTGGGTTCAGAGGGTTAATCAGAAACAGGTTGGAACAGGAGAGACATGGAGGGGGCGGAGCCTGCTCAGTCCTTGTGGCGGCCTTGAGCGGCGAAGCGTCTGGCA
Organism: Centropristis striata; assembly: GCF_030273125.1. Taxonomy (NCBI): domain Eukaryota; kingdom Metazoa; phylum Chordata; class Actinopteri; order Perciformes; family Serranidae; genus Centropristis; species Centropristis striata. The sequence goes on from NC_081539.1 coordinate 2,109,977, forward strand.
TGAAGATGGAGAAGTTTAATTGGTGTGAGAGTGACGAAGGATCACAATGGATCCAATCACACGTCGACTGTCTGGTGGAAGCAGAGAGGCTTTAATAGATGCATGCTGATGAGCCTGTTTGGGGCTTTTGGATCCTCTGAATATTTACGTGTTTCTCTCAGTTATTAGTCGTGTTCTCGCAGCAGGAAGCAGCTCTAACGAGCATCCAGGTCCTTATTATTCATCCCAGTCCTCGGATTGATTTTTCTTTTTATGTCGGAGGATGTTTAGAAGCTTTTACAATGCTTTCTGCAACACATTCCTCATGCATTTATTTATTTCATGCATTGATTTATTTATTCAGTGTGTTACTTCGTTTGCTGCACGTCCTAAATAAGGGGTCTTAAACTCAAATTACCCGGGGGCCGCTGGAGGCAGAATCAAAATAACCAAAAAAAGACACAAAATTACTACAAAAAGACACAAAATTACTAAAAAGAAGACACAAAATGACAGAAAAAACTAAATGACTTAATAAAGACACAAAATTACAAAAAAAGACACAAAATTACAAAAAAAAACACAAAATGACCAAAAAAAGACACAAAATTATCAAAAAAGACAAAATTACAAAAAAAGACACAAAATGACCAAAAATACACAGAATGACCAAAAAAAGGCACAAAATGACAGAAAAAACTAAATTACTTAAAAAAGAAACAAAATTATTTTTTTTTAAAAAAGACACAAAATGACCAAAAAAATACACAAAATTACTGAAAAAAGTCACAAAATTATTTGAAAAAGACACAAAAATAACCAAAAAAATACACAAAATTACCAAAAAAGACACAAAATTACCAAAAAAAGTAATTAAAGGGACCTTACACACACAACACGGTAAAGTGCCATTCATATAAAACTCACATTATACTTATAATACAATAAAATACATTTTTTTAAATCAGATAATTTCTTAGATAAATAGACATAATATACAGTTAATATCTGTATTAAATATCTATATTTTTAAAATTTTCTACTTTAATTTTCATGTCAGGGATTTTTAAAGATAATTTTAATGAAAATACTGAAAAATAAACAGTAAAAATCTGTATTTCAAAAATATATATGTATAATATTTGTTTTTTACTTTAATATGACAGTAAATGTTGGGCAACTTGTAACTGTTTTTTAAAGGTTTAGTTTTACATTTTTTATATTTAATTTAAAGTTTTACTGTCAGAAAACAGAAAGTCTCCTTCATTTTTTATTCAGTAAAATTATTAATATTTTTTTTTTTTTTTTTTTTACATAGAATTCACTGTAACTTAACATTCAAAACCATTAAGAGATTAAATAATAATGTCAAATATATTATTTATCTATTAATTTACAGATTTCAACTTTCATTTCATGAATAATATGTGCATTCCCTGTTAAAAAAAAACAAAAACAAGAAAACCCTGTAAATAATCCAGTATTTGTGTGATCTAACTGACTATTTTTTGCAGTGTGGAGCTCCAACCTGCTGTGAATCAACAGAAAACAAACATTTACCATCAGGAAGCTTCTACAGATCAGATCAGATCCAAACGGAGCTGCTCTTTAAAGTCTCCGTCGGTTAGAAAGAACCAGAAAGATTTCAACATCAAAGCTTCTCTCAGAGCGTTTGAAGTTTTATTATATCAAAGAGAGTCTTTTTCTCTCTTGGTTTTTAAGAGTTTCCTGGAGAGAAAAACCTCCGAGACGCTCCGTTACTTCCTGTCTGCTGCAGGAACAAACATTCAGACCAGAAACTAGAGATCAGCTGGACACGCTAATCTCTCGTTTTATCAGCTCTGGTTTTATTACGGAGAGTCAAAGTTTAGAGAGAAATGATTTCTGAAGCCTGATTGACGTCTGAACAGACTCTGAAGGAGCTTTAAAGGGTTAAATATTCTCTTCATTCCTGCTGTTTCATCTGCTCTCAGCCGCCTCTGATCACCACACGGCTCTCCTCATCAGACCTCCGTTATCAGTCAAAACGAGTCACACGACAAGAAAAGCATCATTTTTACCGCAGTGTTCTTGGAGACAGGAGAGGCTGTTTACACAGAGCTGAGAGGAGAGGATAGGAGAGGCTGATAACATGACAATACTTCAATGTGTAGAATATGTGGAGAAAACAAATTTTAATTAGTAATTTTGTGTCCTTTTTGGTAATTTTGTGTCTTTTTGGCTTTTTTTTTTGTAATTTTGTATCTTTTTTAAGTAATTTTGTGTCTTTTTTTGGTAATTTGTGTCTTTTTTGGCTTGTTTTAGTCATTTTGTATCTTTTTTTAAGTAATTTTGTCTTTTTTTTAGTAATTTTGTGTCTTTTTTGGTAATTTTGTGTCTTTTTTGGTAATTTTGTGTCTTTTTTAGTAATTTTGGGTCTTTTTAAAATAATTTTCCGTCTTTTTTGGGAATTTTCTGTCTTTTTAAAATAATTGTGTGTCTTTTTTTCCATCATTTTGTGTAATTTTGTGTCTTTGGTAAATTTTTGTCTTTTTTTGGTAATTTTGCGTCTTTTTGTATTTTTGTGTCTTTTTTTTCATTTTGTTCCTTTTTTTCATCATTTTTGGTAATTTTTTGTCTTTTTTGGTAATTTTGTGTCTTTAAAATAATTTTGTGTCTTTTTTGTAATTTTTTATAATTTTGTGTCTTTCTGACACGTGTGTTCACCTGTAAAACTGTTTAAATATTTTCTCAGTAAAAAGTAAAAGCGGCCTGAAGCAGCTCTGGTTCAGAGGGTTGAAGAAGATATTAATCAGTAACGACTTTAAATGAATTTCTGCAGGTGTACCAAGAGGAATCGCTCAGTAAAAAGCTAATATTTCACATGGAAAGTATAAAAGCGTCTGAGTCCCGAGAAGACGTGGAGACTATAAAAGCTGCTGGTCTCGGTCACAGGGAGGACGTTTTATCTGGGAGGAGATTAATTTGTTCCCGGCTCACTAATCCATCACGTCCGCCCGACAAAATAATTAGAATATTTTCCCATGAAGTCTTTCTGTCGGCCTGCAGCAGAACCATCCGTCTCCTTCTCCGCTCAGCAGCACAATCATCCTTTTCTTTTCTTTTCTGGCTGTTAAATGATGAAACGATCGCACACAAACTTTCCTCTGAACGCAGAGAAAACCTGCAGGATGCTGCTTCAACTTTCATGGAAAAAACCACATTGTTCCTCCAGTTTCTCCTCCGAGCTCTCTGCTCTCGTCTGCTTCACATTAAATCATTAAATCATTAAATCAGCTGATTGAGGAGGTGAATGTGCTGCAGAAAAATGAAAGATGAGGAGCGCTGAGGTCACAGGAAACTAAATATCAGCCTGCAAACCAACACAGAGACACAGTTTTATATCTTTTGTAGTTTTATGGTTCATTTGGTTCACTTTATCTCATCCATAAATACCCCCCAAAAAAGACAAAATAATCAAGAAAAGATGTGAATTAAAAGTAAAAAAGTAAATAACCCCCCAAAAATGTAAATGTAAAATGACCAAAAAAGATTAAAACATTAAAAAAAGCATAAAAATGACCCCAAAACTTCCCCAAAAAGTACATAAAATGATAAAAGATGGAAAAAATTCCCCCCAAAATTTGTAAAGAAACAAAAAAAAAAATCCGAAAAGGTCATAAGAGCCAAAAAGAGGTGTAAAATTACCAAAATAGATTTTTTTAAAATAGATAATATGACCCAAAAGGATACATTACAAAAAAAAATGAATTTTACAAAGCGCCAAAAATCATCGTAGAAAGAAACTGTGAAAACTACAAAAGATGTAAATTAACAGTAAAAAAGTAAATTACCCCCCAAAAAATGTAAATGTAAAATGACCAAAAAAGATTAAAACATAAAAAAAAAAAACATGAAAATGACCCCCAAAAATCACAAAACTTCCCCAAAAAGTACATAAAATGATAAAAGATGTAAAATTCCCCCCAAAATTTGTAAAGAAACAAAAAAAAAAAAAAATCCGAAAAGGTTATAAGAGCCAAAAAGAGGTGTAAAATTACCAAAATAGATTTTTTAAAAATAGATAAAATTACCCAAAAGGATACATTACAAAATTTTTTTAATTTTACAAAGCGCCAAAAATCATCATAAAAAGAAACGGTGAAAACTACAAAAGATGTAAGTTAACAGTTAAAAAAGCAAATTACCCAAAAAATTTAAAAATGACCAAAATAGATTAAAAAAAAAAGTTTTTAAAAAGACATAAAAATGACAAAAAATAAACAAAACTTCCCCAAAAAATACATAAAATGAAAAAAAAAAAAAAAGATGTAAAATTCCTCAAAAAAGACACAAAATGACAAAATATTTTTTTTTAAAAATAGGAAAGGACATAAAATGAAAACAAACACACTAAACTCTGTAATCTGATGCAGTGAGTCAGACATTCTCCAACCGTCTCTCTGCAACTCTGAGCACAAAATTAAGTTATTTGGCAGAAATACTCTGGAGGGAGGATTAAATCATCGCTGGAAATATGACTCACTGCTGGAGTTCTGTCAGAGAAGTTTATCTCCCTCCAATAATTCATTGTTTTATATTTATATATTTATATATATTCATATTGCAGGTGTGAACACATGAGAGCCGTCAGCACGGTGAAAAGCTGCAGGGGCACCAGGACGCTGCCCTGCAGGACGCCATCACACTGGAATGTGGACACACACAGACACACACACACACACACACACACACACAGACACACACACACACACACACACACACACACTCTCTCTGGAAGTCTTTCTGTTGGTTTTCTTTGGCAGCAGCAGTGCGTTCTTTAAGTCGAGACAGGCCGCGCAGAAACAAATCAAAAACTAATTTCGTAAACTGAAAACAGCAGAAATCAGGAAGTTAAAGGGATTTCATGGGAACAGGCCAACTCGAGCCAGACTGGGTCTCTTTCTTTTTCTTTTTTTTTTACTTTTAATAGGAAGACAAAAGTTATTTTCCTCCTCTTCCACAACCTCTGCTGCCTCGTCTACAGGGCCTTTCTTTGCTCTTTTTACATATAAAATCCCTATAAATCTATAAATCCTGCAGTCTCTGTGCAGAAAAACACAGTTAGAATGACAGAAACCAGGAAAAATAACACTTTTCCAAGTGTCCTGAAGGTAGTAAAAAACTGTTTTATAGTCCTCGACATCTTCTGAGAATTCACCCTTTTTTATACTTTCCATGTGAAATATCGGGTTTTTACTGAACGCTTCCGGAGAGACAGTTTCTCTTGTTACACCTCCAGAAATTAATTTAAATCTGTTACTCTGCTGTGATTAATATCTCTGAACCCCGAGCTGGTTCTGGATGTTTACATTTTACCGAAAAATGTACACATAAACACTTTTCCAAGAAGCCACAGGTGTCAGAAAGACGACATGATATTATGAAAAAAAGACACAAAATTACAAAAGAAGACACAAAATTACAAAAGAAGACACAAAATTACTAAAAATTACCAAAAAGACACACAATTACCCAAAATGATGGAAAAAAGACACAAAATTACCAAAAAGATGCACAATTACCCAAAATGATGAAAAAAGGACACAAAATTCCCAAAAAGACACAAAATTACCAAAAATTATGGGAAAAAAGACACAAAATTATGGGAAAAAAGACACAAAATTACCAAAAAGACACACAATTACCCAAAATGATGGAAAAAAGACAAAAAATTACCAAAAAGACACAAAATTACCAAAAATGATGAAAAAAAGACACAAAATTACCAAAAAGACACAAAATGACCAAAAATGATGAAAAAAAGACACAAAATTACCAAAAAAACATGGAAAAAGACACAAAATTACAAAAAATTACCAAAAAGACACACAATTACCCAAAATGATGGAAAAAATACACAAAATTACCAAAAAAATGGAAAAAAGACACAAAATTACTAAAATTTACCAAAAAGACACAAAATTACCCAAAATGATGAAAAAAGGACACAAAATTCCCCAAAAGACACAAAATACCAACAAAAAACAGTTTTCTCCACATATTGAAGTATTGTCATGTTTCCAGCCTCTCCTGTCCTCTCCTCTCTGCTCTGTGTAAACAGCCTCTCCTGTCCGCTCCTCTCTGCTCTGTGTGCAAACGCTTTATTTTAAATGACACATTCTGACACTAATATCAACATTTAACACAAGTTTGGGTCTGTTTTTAGAACTGATATGTTCAAGGACCGTCGGAAAGTTCAGATTCCGCCAATAATTCCTGTTTTTACAGTTTCTTTCTACAATAAACGGTGGATTTTTTTTTGCAATTTTGTGAAAGAAAACATACATTTTAAACCTGGAATATAACGACAGAATATAATTTGCTATTTTGTAGAATTGGCGATGAGATTTGCGGCCAGCTGCCGGTGTTTTTTTTTCCGTGGATCTTTGTCTCGTGGAACTGGAGGCAGTCGAACACGGTGCTGTTATAAATGTATTATAATGTATTATAAATGATTTAGGAGCCTGGAGGCTGCGTGAGGTTCTGCAGCGTGACAAATGTCCTCCACTTTCCTCGTCTGTCAGGTGAATGTAATGAATGTTTCCCTGCTAAAGGTGATTAATTAAAAAGGCTGCAGGAAGCTGAACTCTGCTGCTGCAGGTGTGATTAATTAAGAAGAGCAGCAGATGAAAGTCTCAGCCGGAGGCTTCCTCTGGATCTCAGGAGACACTTTATTTTAAATTTCACCTTGTTTTCACCTCCTCCCTCTCTACTGAGTGATACAAACACAAACACAAACAAGCTAACCGAGTAGAAGAGAAGAAAAACAAACAGAATGATGGATAAGGGATGAAAAATAATATTATATTAATGATATGGTGTGATGAGGTGTGTTTTTCTGATAGAGACTCTCATAGGTGTCTATGGGAGCTGTGATAGAGACTCTCATAGGAGTCTATGGGAGCTGTGGTAGTGACTCTGATAGGAGTCTATGGGAGCTGTGGTAGAGACTCTCATAGGAGTCTATGGGATCCACGGTAGAGACTCATAGGTGTCTATGGGAGCTGTGGTAGAGACGCTCATAGGAGTAGAGACTCTCATAGGAGTCTATGGGAGCTGTGGTAGAGACTCATTGGAGTCTATGGGAGCTGTGGTAGCGACTCTCATAGGAGTCTATGGGAGCTGTGGTAGAGACTCTCGTAGGAGTCTATGGGAGCTGTGGTAGAGACTCTTATAGGAGTCTATGGGAGCAGTGGTGAAGACTCTCATAGGAGTCTATGGGAGCGGTGGTAGAGACGCTCATAGGAGTCTATGGGAGCTGTGGTAGAGACTCTCATGAGTAGAGACTCTCATAGGAGTCTATGGGAGCTGTGGTAGAGACTCTCATAGGAGTAGAGACTCTCATAGGAGTCTATGGAAGCTGTGGTGAAGACTCTCATAGGAGTCTATGGGAGTGGTGGTAGAGACGCTCATAGGAGTCTATGGGAGCTGTGGTGGAGACTCTTATAGGAGTCTATGGGAGCTGTGGTAAAGACTCTCATAGGAGTCTATGGGAGCTGTGGTGGAGACTCTCATAGGAGTCTATGGGAGCTGTGGTAGAGACTCTCATAGGAGTCTATGGGAGCTGTGGAAGAGCCTCCGATGGCCAGAGGCAGCATGATGGAGTTTGGCGTCTTTGTTTCACGTAATTTGAAACCGTCAGGTGCGTGGAGTCGTGAAGTGGCGCCTGAGGCGGCTGTCACGTTCCACCAACAGTGAGTTTGACCTTTGACCTGTCGGGGGCTCGGGAGTCCTGCTGCTAGTCGTCTCTGAGGGACCTTAACTGGAGCAGCAGACTGATGTTTAAAGAGTTTGTCTGCTTTAAAAACCAAAAGAGGAGAAAATGAAATGAATCTCTGTGGAGCAACAGATGTTTGAGTTTACAGCTGCGAAGCGTCAGAAAGCATCAGACTGACAACTCTCTTCATTCAGCCGGACACTAATCATCATCCAGAGGTTCACACAGCACAAACATCTGGCGCCAGCATGGGCCAAACGCTCCAATCAGCAGGGTCTGGATCAGGTCTATTGATCACTGAGTGTTCTTCTGAGAGCTAACTGTTTACTATCCACCAGGCTTCTTTCTATTTATTCTTCTGTGTTGTTTTTGTCGACTACTCCTCCCAGACTTTTGGTCGCACATGAACCAAAAAGGTATCAAGTAGACCGGCTCGGCCATGACACGTGTGCTGTGACTTTTCGGCAAGGGTTTCGGCAAACGGTTTTCAGATTATTCGGCAAAAACACGCCAAAAAATCCCCCCAATCATTTTCACTTTTCTCTTGTGACTTTGACTTTTTTAAGACTTTGACTTTTTTTGCCTCATTTTGACTTTTTTCGTGACTGACTTTTTTTCTCACTTTGACTTTTTATTCTCATTTTTATTTATTTTTCTTGTGACTCTGACTTTTTTAAGACTTTTACTTTTTTAAAGACTTTTTTCCATTTTGACTGTTTTTTGACTTCTACTTTTTTTCGTGACTTCGCCTTTTTTTCCTGACTTCGACTTTTTTTCCTCATTTTGACTTTTTTCTCATTTAGATTTTTTTTCTGAATTTGACTTTTCTCGTGACTTTGCCTTTTTTTCTTGACTTCAACTTTTTTTTCTCATTTTGATTTTTTACTCTTATTTTGACTTTTTTCTTCTCATTTTGCCTTTTTAGTCGTGACTTCGACTTTTTTCGAAGATGCGCACCCACAGCCTCATGGTAAAAAGGCGGGAAAATTTCTGGAAGAAAAGCAGAGCTACCAGTCTCTTCCTATCGCTCTAAAAAAACCCAATTTCTTCATTTTTCTTCACAAAACACATATGTAGACGTTCAGGAAGAACTCAGGATGCTCAAAGTGAAGTCTGATCAATGATAGCAGCTACGGTTTGGACTAAAATGCTTCCTGTTCGAGGGGAACTTTCACCTGTTTTTCTCTCTCTCTCTTTTTATAGTTGTCCTAATGATTCACTGCAACTTCTACAACCTTTATAAACTCTGCAGCTTCATAGAACCAGTCAGAAGAACTCACACTTCTCTAATAACAGTTATAAATCATAAAAAACTCAGTTGAATTTCCCCTATTAACTTGATATTTCCATTGTTTTCATAGTATGAACTCAGTATATTAAGAGTGTGTGTGTGGAGCGGGGTATTAACTATATATTTATATAATACGTACAGTCTGTTCTCAGTGTATTTTCAGTATATTTGACCCTCTGAGCAGTTTCAGGGTGTTCTTTTTCTCTTTTTACTCTTTCCTCTCTGTGTCCTTGTGTCTCACTTGCTGGTTTGAATCAAATGCAGGAAAATCGATTAGAGACGGAGAAAGTGACGCACGGTTCTGTTTCACGGAGCAAATAATTCACTGAGGTCACCCTGAGAGTGTGTGTGTGTGTGTGTGTGTGTGTGTGTGTGTGTGTGAGAGAGGATTAAATGTTTCTGGACCAGAACACAAGCATTACGTCGCTACTTTTTCTAAAGATAACCACTTTTTTAAAATGATTGTGATGCTTCGCTGGCCTTTAAAATTGTCCTGCAGCTCAATCAGAACAACTCAAAGAGTCTTTGTGCAGAAAAACACAGTTAGAATGACAGAAACCAGAAAAAAAAACACTTTCCAAGTGTCCTGAATGGTGTAAAAACCAGTTTTCTCCACATATTGAAGTACTGTCAATGAAAAAATATGAAAAAAATGATACAAAAATTACTAAAAAATGCCATAAATGATGAAAAAAAGACAGAAAATTGTCAATAAAACCAGTTTTCTCCACATATTGAAGTATTGTCATGTTTCCAGCCTCTCCTGTCCTCTCCCCTCTGCTCTGTGTAAACAGCCTCTCCTGTCCTCTCCTCTCTGCTCTGTGTAAACAGCCTCTCCTGTCCTCTCCTCTCTGCTCTGTGTAAACAGGATCTGGTTTATTTGAAATGACACATGGAGAATAAAGAGATTCTGACACTAAAATCAACATTCAACACAAGCAACGGTCACTTTTTATAACAGAAACTTTATTAACTTGTCTCTTTAATAATCTGTTCGAGCACCGTCAGAAATGTCAAACTTTCAGATGATAACGCCTGTTTTTTTTTTCAGTTTCTTTCTTTGTTAAACTCTGGATACTCTTTCAGATTTTTACAGTTTATTCTTAAAGTATATTTACAATATTTTAAAAATGAATTCATTGTTTGGCATCTCAATAAATGAACAAGTTGGAACATTTATGATGGATTATTGTAACTGTACAACTGATGACCTCTGCATACCTTAACTACACACACACACACACACACACACACACACACGCACACACACACACACTCTCTCTGAGCTCCTTCAGGCTGCAGCTCGTCTTTGAAGTCAGATGATCAGAGGAGCTGAAACAACTGGAGCCAGAAGATCACAAGGTACAGGTCACCTGTGTGTGTGTGTGTGTGTGTGTGTGTGTGTGTGTGTGTGTGTGTGTGTGTGCGCGTGCGTGACTCTTTGTATGAGGGGTATTTTATGCCAGCACACTATACTTAAACGCCTAGAATGCGTCGCCTGTGCCAGCATAAAGTCTGATTAATAGGCGTGCTTACAGACACGCGTATTGCGAGTACACCAGATGACATGGGTGACGGGTGAAAAGTGCCACAAGCGAACGTAGCGGACGCCTGTGTGTGTGTGTAACGCGTGTACGTTAACAGTGTGTGAAGTCTCAGCTTCATATGGTATTGTTTATAAGAAAGCACAACTTATAGATGAACTCCAAGCCCCCACAGAGCTGTCAGGATATTTCTATTATTTTCAGGCCAGTTTTTATTTTCTTGTTAACGAAATCTCTCTCTCTCTCTCTCTCTCTCTCTCTCTCTCTCTCTCTCTCTCTCTCTCTCTAGGTTTGAATGATATCGAATTGATATTTAATGATAGCAAGGGTGAAAGGGATAATTAAAATAATTTCAGCTACTTAAAAATAGTAGGCTAATAGTAAAGTGCAACGCTCACAGCCAGTTCCCAGCTTCGCGCGCGGACACACAGTTCATTACGCACCAGCTGTAATTAGGTAGGTTTACCTGCCTGCAGAAGCCGTAATCGCTGTCACCCCTGAATATTAAGTAGCCATGCGGACCTATCTAATGAATATTCAGTAGCCATGTGGACAGCAGTCCGTTCACAATATGATTCCATCGGACCTTATATCTACACTGTTTAACCCAATTCGGCACTTATGCACAGTCCCATTATGTTTTACAGACATTCGTAGTTAACTAATGAGGTAAAACATTTTGTTTAAGCTGCATTTTGCTGACTTTCACTCCTAAAACAGGCTAATTAAGCCTCCGGTTTTGGCCGGAAAAACGTTAAGTTTATCTGGTACGTACGGGATAGTCTTTCTCTTCATCTATAAGTTGTGCTTTCTTATAAACAATACCATATGAAGCTGAGACTCTGTGTAACAGCTGAACTGTTATAGGCTTACACGCGTTACACACACACACACACAGGCGTCCGCTACGTTCGCTAGTGGCACTTTTCACCCGTCACCCATGTTATCTGGTGTACTCGCAATACGCGTGTCTGTACGCCTATGTAGAATTGTACTTAACAGTCACGCGGGTCTTCATGTCACGTATTTGAGGCGTAGTTCACCCGTCACGCAGCCGTCACGTAGGCGTATGTGCAACAACGCGTGTACAGCGTCTGCGTGACGCCTACGTGACGCCTGTCTGTCCATTGAAAGTGAATGGAATTTACACGCGCACGTTAGACGTTTGATGTCATCGCATAGGCGCTGTACACGCGTTTTAGTATAGTGTGCTGGCATAAAATGCCCCTCATACTCTTTGTGTGTGTGTGTGTGTGTGACACTGTGTGTGTGTGTGTGTGTGACTGTGTGTGTGTGTGACTCTGTTTATGTGTGTGTTTGTGTCTGTGACTCTTTTCCTTTTTTAAATATTTAAAAAAAATTATATATATATATATACATATATATATATATATATAACACGTAATTAATTGATTATTTAATATATTATAAAATATCTTTTTTTTAATTTATTTTACTTTTCATTTTTTTATTCTCCAAATTTCTCCTACTTTCTTTAGAGAATTATATTTAACTTTACGTTTTTCTGTCTATTTACCATATGTCTCCTGTGCTTTTAGTTTATTCACTCATATATTCAGAATATATTTCTGCATATTTAGACAATATTTGGTGAACATTTAACAGTTTTCAAGTTTTAAATCTTTATTTATTCTGAATATTATCTGAATTTTTAAAGGAATGATCTGTAAAATAACTTGATGTTAGTGTCTCCTGTGATTTTAGTTTATTCACTCATATATTCAGAGTATATTTCTGCATATTTAGATAATATTTGGTGCATCTTTCTCCAGTCTCCAGGTAGTAAATGTGTCCGTAGAGCTCCTGGATCTGTTTCTCTGTTTTTTTTGTCCCTGTGCAGCGTTGAAGTGTCTCTGCTGGTCCCACAGCCTCAGCAGAGCTAACACAGTGTGAAATGAGTTTCTAAAGAACAGAACCAACGAGACGTTTTATCACCTTTTATCTCGTCTCCTTTAATTGAAGTGGAGCCGAGCAGCCGAGCTCAAACTCCAACAACGATTCATTACAGAGTCTCACTTTAATACTCTGCAGCCAAGAACGTTATTTTACATCTTTAAACCAAAAGGAAACCAGCAGGAGCTTTAATTCAAACACTGGGAATAAAGAAAACAGGTCAAAGGTTTACAAACACTAACAATCAAATTATTTTACACATAATTCCTTTAAAAATACAGATAATATCCAGTAAATATCTGTATTAAAAAAACATGTGTAGAATAAATAAAGATTTAAAACCTGAAAACTGTTAAAAGTTGCTCCAAATATTGTCTAAATATGCTAAAATATATTCTGAATATTAGAGTGAATATATTAAAAGCTTAGGAAACATACGGTAAATATAAAGCATATGCTTTTTAAAATATTTAATAAATATAAATATATTGATTAAAGCAGATATCTGGGCCAAGATGTCCTCTTATACACTTTAAAAAATAAATAATATCACAAAAAAACCTGTGAAACTCTGGCAGCAAAAGTAGAAACTGTAAGTTATTTTACAGATAATTTATTTAAAAAAAAAAAGATAATATTCAATAAATATCTGTATTTAAAGATTTTTTATATTTGTAGAATTTTTGTATGTTGAGTATGATGAGAAGTGTTTTTAGCTGTTTTTAGTATTTTTATTTTTTCATTATTATTTTATTAAAGATTTCAAATTTTATTGTAACAAGAAACACACACACACACACAAACACACACACATGTTTTTGCAATAATTTACCAATTTATCATCTAAGAGAAACTGTTATTTATACTTCTAGTAATTATTGTTAATTATCAATATTATTAATTATCAATATTAATAAACACAGATATTTACTGTATATTATCTGGGAAAATAATAATTTGTGGTTTATTACTGTTATTTCACGGTAAATGTTACTGCTGTTACTTTTTCCCATTTTCTTTTATACATTTTTTTTACAGTATAAATCTGCAGATATATATTTTTAAATACAGATAATTACTGTTAATCGTCCATATTTTTGAATGAATTATCAACAACCTTATAGTGGTTGGTAACTTTTTTTTTTTTTTTAGTTTTTACCCTTTTTTCCCTCCGTCTCGTTGTGTAGTTTGTAGTTTGTTGACTGCGTGGAGCCTCCTGCAGCCTGCGGGGGAATCAAACCGACAGCTTAATGATGTAATGGGGAGCTGAAGTCTAACCAGCTTCAGTTGGCAGACGAAGAAGAATTCCTGCAGCTCAACGTGTCTTCTCCTGCAGCCGGAGCTGCGAGTTCGGACTGGAAACAGACGCCTGAAGGCCTCACGGCGAGCTCCGGGACGACACCAAGTCTGAGCTGAAACACCAGAATAATCTGCCCTGGTTCACTTTAAAGGGACCTTCGGGGTTTGGAGACTTGCATTTGTTAACATTAAGACAATATTTTAATGCATTAGAAAAAATAAATTACAGTGTAAAAAAGAACGTCTCGGCCCAGATTTCTGCCCTCGCTCATCTGGAGGAAACTGGTGCTTATGTAAGAATCATGTTCTTTGATTTTTCAAGCGCATTCAAAACCATCCAACCCAACATACTCAAAAACAAGCTGACAGAGATGGAGTGGATCTTTCCTTTATCTCCTGGATCACAGATTACCTGACAGGAAGACCACAGTATGTCAGGTTGGGGAACTGTGTTTCTGGGACATTAATGAGCAGAACAGGGGCTCCACAAGGCACTGTTCTGGCTCCATTCCTGTTCACACTGTACACAGGGGCTCCACAAGGCACTGTTCTGGCTCCATTCCTGTTCATGCTGTACACAGGGTCTCCACAAGGCACTGTACTGGATCCACTCCTGTTTACACTGTACACAGGGGCTCCACAAGGCACTGTTCTGGCTCCACTCCTGTTTAAACTGTACACAGGGGCTCCACAAGGCACTGTTCTGCTTCCATTCCTGTTTACACTGTACACAGGGGCTCCACAAGGCACTGTTCTGGCTCCATTCCTGTTCACACTGTACACAGGGGCTCCACAAGGCACTGTTCTGCTTCCATTCCTGTTTACACTGTACACAGGGGCTCCACAAGGCACTGTTCTGGCTCCACTCCTGTTTACACTGTACACAGGGGCTCCACAAGGCACTTTTCTGGCTCCATTCCTGTTTACACTGTACACAGGGGCTCCACAAGGCACTGTTCTGGCTCCATTCCTGTTTACACTGTACACAGGGGCTCCACAAGGCACTGTTCTGGCTCCACCCCTTTTCACACTGTACACAGGGGCTCCACAAGGCACTGTTCTGGCTCCATTCCTGTTTACACTGTACACAGGGGCTCCACAAGGGACTGTTCTGGCTCCACTCCTGTTCACACTGTACACAGGGGCTCCACAAGGCACTGTTCTGGCTCCACTCCTGTTGACACTGTACACAGTGGACTTCAAATACAACTCTGAGTCCTGCCACATCCAGAAGTACTCCGACAACACTGCTATTGTGGCGTGTATCAGGAATGGGCAGGACTCTGAATATAGGGATCTGATAAAAGCCTTCAGAAGAACTATCTCCTACTGAACACCTCAAAGACTAAGGAGATGATCATAGATTTCTACAGGTTCAGCCAGTGAATACCTGTGGGGTGGACATGGAGGTGGTGCCAAGTTCTAAGTATCTAGGTGTATACCTGGATAATAAGTTGGACTGGTCCCTAAACACAGACGCTCTCTACAAAAAAATTGGTAATTTTTACATCTTTTTTGTATTTAGGTTTTGTTTTTAGGTAATTTGACATATTTTCTGGTAATTTTACATATTTTTGGGGGTCATTTTACACATTTTTTTTCCAGTTAATTTTACGTTAATCTTTTTTAAAATATTTTTTTGGCTAATTGTACATGTTTTTGGGGGTATTTTCACATATTTTTGGGGGTAATTTTACATATTTTGGGTAATTCTACATATTTTTTCAGTTAATTTTACATATTTTGGGGGTCATTTTTACATTTTTCGGGGGTTAATTTTACATTTTTTCTTCTTGAAGCTCAGATCTGTGGACATGTGTAGTGCGATGCTGCAGATGTTTTATCAGTCTGTGGTGGTAGTGTGTTGTTTTATGCTGCAGTCTGCTGGGGAGGCAGCATCACACACAGAGATGATCAGACTGGTCTACAGAGCTGGTTCTGTGGTTGGAGCCAGGTTGGACACACTGGAGGAGGTGGTGGAGAGATGACCTGTCAACATGTTGGAGGCCATCCTGAAATACATCTGCTTCACAAAACCTTTATGGACCAAACAAACAGCAGTGGACGGCTACAAAAGGTCTTTGGCTCCTACAGCCATCAGGCTGTCTCATTCTAACAGAGTCACTGAATTTCCCCTCGGGCATAAATAAACTCGCTTCATTATGGTGGAGCTGGCGGTGAAGTGATTGTCGCCGTAGTAACGGAGCTAAAGCAGAAGCAGCTGTGAGGCGTTCGGGTGTCTCCAGAGCTGTCAGACTCTCAGTGTGTTGACCGCCCAACAACCCCGACACCCAGAATCTGATCTCAAGGTTCCTCACTAAAACGTTCTGTGGTGTTTCCAGAGTCGGTGAGTGGTGGAGATGGAAACGGTGGCGAGCCGCCAGCCAGCTGAGCTCTGACATGTAAATCATTTCCATGAAGCTGATGTGGGGACACTGGTTGGCCTCCGCTGGTCCAGGAAAACTGAGTTGTGAGTGGAATTAATGCACATGAGGGACGCATCAGGACCGGCTGCAGTAATGTGAAGCTGACTCACTCACAGAAAACCTTTTATATCTGCATAGTTTAAAGAATGGCCCAAAATTCAGTTTATCATAGAAAGAAACTGAAAAAAAAACAGACTTTATCGTAGGAATTTGAACTTTCTGACGGCCCTTGAATGCATCATCAGTAATAAAGAGTGTCCGTTACTTGTGTTGAAATGTTTATATTAGTGTCAGAATATCTTTATTCTCCGTGTGTCATTTAAAATAAACCAGATCCTGTTAAAAACAACCCAGTTTATCAGAGAAAGAAACTGTAAAAACTGAAATTTTGGTTGGAATTTGAACTTTCCGATTGTATAATTTTGTGTCTTTTTTTTTGTAATTTTGTGTCTTTTTTGGTAATTTTGTATCTTTTTTTTAAAAGTAATTTTGTGTCTTTTTTTGTAATTTTGTGTCTATTTTTGATCATTTTGTGTCTTTTTTTTTAGTCATTTTGTGTCTATTTTGGTCATTTTGTGTCTTTTTCGGTTCATTTTGTGTCTTTTTTGGTAATTTTATGTATTTTTAAAATAATTTTGTGTCTTTTTGTAATTTTGTGTCTTTTTTTTTGTAATTTTGTGTCTTTTTTGCCGAAAGGACAGGACAGGAGAGGCTGTTTACACAGAGCAGAGAGGAGAGGACAGGAGAGGCTGAAAACATGACAATACTTCAATATTTCAATATGTGGAAAAAAACTGATTTTGGTCATAGTGTGTCTTTTTTAGTTTTACATCTTTTGGGGGATTTTTTGTTTGTTTGTTTTTTGGTCATTTTGTGCCTTTTTTTGGTCTTTTATTGTCTTTTTTGGGGTTATTTTGTTTCTTTTTGGATATTTTTAACATCTTTTTTTGGGTTCCCTTTTTTTTAATTTTTTGTGACAGTTGTGGCCAGTGACTGTACTGATTCCACAGAGCTGCAGGACTTTTAGATTATAGAGATTTAATATGTTGCAGTGAAACACGAGAACACAGAGAGGAGGATGTAGAAAAAGGCAACAACAAAATGAAGTCTCGTTGGGGTTCAGAGGGTCAAACTGAGCGGATATTAAATTTCTCACATTGTTTTGTAAACTGAAGCGTCAGTTTTGAATTCTCGGATCTCGTCTCTGACATGTTGTGTCTACCTTCAGCCTCCTGCTGCTGCTTCTTCTTCTTCTTCTTCTTCTTCTTCTTCTTCTTCTTCTTCATTTCTGCAGAAACACTGAAACTGGATCTGCAGCAGGAAACATCTCTGCAGCTGCTGGAGGAAAAACTCTGTCCGGGTTTGTTCCTCCTTGATGTTTTGGATTTGACAGGCCAGAGTGAAGCTTTTCTCCTCACATTCAGACGTGTGAAGCTTCATTCTTGGCTGATAATGACAGTAATAAGTAGCTGGAGCTGTCAGCAGGCTGCTGCTGGAGCTCTGTGAGCAGCAGCTGCAGCACATTAAGGAGCCGCTGTGTGTTTATGTTCTCCACCAAATTTACAATGAGAATAAATCCTCCGAGCTGCAAATTCCTCTCAGATGAACTGGGACTGTTAGCGCTGAGAGGAGAGTTCAGGCCTTTATCAAGTAAAAGTACCAATGAAATACAATGAAGTATGTATCAGTAAAATGTTGTTAAAGTATTTTAAAAAAGTCTAAATATGTCCCTTTTTATATCTTATCGCATTATTATTGCTCGTGCATTAATGTAAAAGCGGGATTTTACAACTCAAACATGACAGAAATCATTAAAAAAAAGAGAGAAATTAAGTTGAATTTCTCTTATAAATTAGAATAAAACATTATTTATATATAAACACTTTTCCAAGTACCCACAAGTGTCACAAATGTTATAAAAAATGAGACACAAAATGACCCAAAAACAGTTTTCTCCACATATTAAAGTTGTCATGTGCTGTTGTGTTTTTCTACCATTAAAGCCGGGAAAGCAGATACGTCGTTTGTAGTATTTGTAGTTTTTTCCACCTATTTTCGGTCTCTTGGCCAATGAAATGCATCAGAATACATGTGAGAGTGTCGCAATGCAACATGGGACTTTTCCAGAACTGAAATCATCACCAAAAAAAGACACAAAATGACAAAAAAGACACAAATGACTGTAAAAAGACACAAAAAGACACAAAATGACAAAAAAAGACACAAAATGACCAAAAAGAGACACAAAATTACTAAAAAAGACACAAAATTACCAAAAAAGACACAAATGACTGTAAAAAGACACAAAAAGACACAAAATGACCAAAAAAGACACAAAATGAGAACGCATGTGGGAGTGTCGCAATGCATCATGGGACTTTTCCAGAACTTTGAAATCATGGCGGAAGACGACTATAGCGGAGGGAGCTCAGATATAACAGTAGTAGGTAGGAAGCGTTGACACTTCTGTTGAATTTCCAGAAAAACTTCAGGTTTTCATTTTAAAATCACCCAGAGGTTTTCCAGACATTTTTTCCAGTCGTTTTAGGCCTAAATGGGTTAATGCTTTGACATACCAAGACATTTTGGACAATGCTAGGCTTCCAACTATCTGGAAACAGTTTGGGTTCAGCCCTTTTCTGTTCCAACAAAACAAGATCCATAAAGACATTTGAGTGGTTTGATGGTTTGATGAGTTCGGTGAAGAAGAATTTGACAGAGCCCTGACCTCAACCCCATCCAGCACCTTTGGGATCAATTGGAAATGAGATTGCAAGCCAGGCCTTCTGTCCAACATCAGCCTGACTTTATAAATGCTCTACAGAATCAATGGGCACAAATCTACCACAGAAACACTCCGAAATCTGCACTGCAAAAAAAGAAAAGGCAACAAACTTCGATAAAATTTTAAGTTGGACAATTAAACTAAATATTTTAAGTTTTGTTTTTGAGTTTGCTCAACTTTGAATTCAGATTTTTGTCAACTCAACTGTAAGTTGTACTAACTTATACTTTTACATTGTAATAACTTTTAATCCTTACTTCTGCTAACTTCTGCAATGCGCTGAATTGGCACGATTGTAACGCTGCTATGAAATGTCAGCTAATGTTGCGACCACAATTTTGAGTTAGCATTGATACGCTAATGGCTACTCTTGTAGCTGTAACAAGCAGCGCCGCTAGCATCAGTTAGCCGCTAGCATCAGTTAGCCGCTAGCTTTCGCTAATGAATTTCACCGTTTTCCCGCATTTCACAACAAAGAAATAAGAGTTAGCAGAACTATTGTCCCTTGTTGTGAACCCCAACTTAAAGATATAAGTAACAACAACTCACCAACTTGTTTTTGAGCAGACAACTGGCTTCCTTTGTTGTGCTAACTTACATTATTGCCCTAAATGTCAATAATTTATATTTCCAATTTTTACCAACTTAAATCACAGTTTTAGGCCAAAAAAAAAAGTTGGCTTTTTTGCAGTGTTGTGGAAAGTCTTCCAAGATGAGTGGAAGCTGTTATAGCCGCAAAAGTCGGACCAACTCCATATCAAAGTTTATGTGTTTGAATACAATGCCATTACTGTTGGTTCCTGTTGGTATAATAGTCAGGCGTCCGAATACTTTTGTCCTTATAGTGTATATTGCAGTGAGAAAACTGTTTGTTTGGTTCAGAGGATTAAAAGTTTTCCTCTTGACGAACCCATGTCCGCCTGTATGCAGATGATGCTGTCGTTTACTGAGAAAAAATGACTTCAAAGTGAAAAACTGAAGTCATGTTGTTTCTAAATTCATATTAGTTTGATTTAAGTTCTAGTCATGATTGTGCTGATTCCATAGAGCTGCAGGAGTTATAGATTCATATAGATTTTATTTAATGCAGTGAAATACAAGGACACAGAGAGGAGAATGTAAAACGAGTAAAAAACAAAACATCCTGAAACGTCTCGTTAGGGTTCAGAGAGTTAAACATCAGTTGTTACGTGTTTTAAACATCACAATGAAAACAGTTTTTGAGGTATTAATGGTTAAAAAACATCCAGATGTTTAATGTGATCTGTGGTTTGCAGAAAGCAGAAAGCCAACTTTTATTCTGGCGATCAGAGTCTCCGGGTCGTCCTCAGGGCCAGAGACGTGTCTTCATGGAGGAAAGTTTGTGTCATGCAAAAAAACAGAAAAGTTGGAGGGAAACCAGGAGAAACATTGCAAAGGCACAAAGACACAGATGTCCACGTGTTTCTTTAGGGCTGCAAAGAAACTCTCAGTCGACTGGAAATCCAGCGAGTGTTCAGTCAGTCGACGGTCAATAACGGAAATAATCTACTGAATCAGACCCAAAGGATCCTCTGCAGCAGGAGAGATGAGGGTTGGATGTTTGGTGTTTGATTTCCGGTCACTGAGAGTTAAAAAATAGTTCAACTGATGGTAAAAAGCTGCCATCCAGCTGTCCAATCACAGTGGAGGAGGGGCGGGACAAACACCACGAGGACCAACCAGAGAGACGGCAGGTCTGTCCTCTGTCTCTATTTCATCTCTTCATCTCCAGACTCTTTACTGCTGCTGGAGGTTTGACTCTACAGGTACATCTCAAAAAATGTTAATATCATGAAAAAGTTCAATATTTTTTGTCAACCATTTCAGAAAGTGATTTTATATTTAGTGAATATATATTTATAGATTCATTACACACAGAGTGAAATATTTCAAGCCTGTTTTTCTTGTAATTTTGATGATTCTGGCTTAGAGATAATGAAAACACAAAATTCAGTGTCAGTCAAGAATTTAAGAGAAAAAAAATCATAAATTCACAAGAAAAAAAGAAAAAAATTACCAGAAAAAATAAAAAAAATTAAGACAAAAAAATTACAAATTTATGAGAAAAAAAAATCTAAGAATTCATGAGATAAATACAAATTCACAAGAAAAAAAATCTCAAACTTCTTCACAATATTCTAATTTCCTGAGACACTGAGTTTTGTGTTTTCATTATCTCTGAGCCAGAATCATCAAAATTACAAGAAAAACATGCTTGAAATATTTCACTCTATGTGTAATGAATCTATATAATGTGTGAGTTTCACTTTCTGAAATAACTGACAGAAAGCAGTGAAATTTTTCACGATATTCTAATTGTTTGAGATGTTCCTGTAACACCAGAGACTGAGAGCAGTCGGCTGGTCTCCGGCTTCCTGTTGTTGCCTTTAAAGTTAAATAAAATCCTGAATATGTCTCAGAAATTGTCCTTGTTCAATAGAAAGCTCAGTTATGTGGTTTCTGATGCCGTTGTTGAGTTTAAACACGTCATCAAACTGAGAAATGATCCTCCGGCGGAGTCCCCCCAGGGTCCTTCATGGTTCCTCAGAAGTTCAGAGCCGTGTGGGCGTGGCCCTTCTCCTCCCAGGCCCCGCCCCCTTCTCCTGAGGCCCCTCCCTCCTGGAGGAGGCGTGTCAGGATGTTGAAGAGGCGCTGGTGGACCTCGCTGCCCCGCCCGGCTTCTCCTTCTCCTCCTCCTCCTCCTCCTCCTCCGTCCTCCTCCTTGTCCTCCACTCCTCCGTCCGTCTCCGAACACTCCTGCACCGCTCGCTGCAGCTCCACCTGCTCAAGACAAACACGGAGACATTTAATGAACCTGGTCTCACAGGAATCCGTGAAATAGCCACGGATTCGCTTAACTCAAAATCCGTGGAATAGCCACGGAATCACTCAAATTTCCGTGAAACTGACACGGATTTCGCTACAAAGCAAGTTAATGACAGTCATATCCCGTGGAGACAAAAAACACACAAAATTGCCTCAAAAATATTCATGGAATTATCAAAAAACCACATATTGTACATATTGAAGTATTGTCATGTTTCCAGCCTCTCCTGTCCTCTCCTCTCTGCTCTGTGTAAACAAATTTGCCCACACGTGCCACAAATGTTGTAAAAAAAAAGAAGAAAGATGCAAAATTACCCCAAAGAGTTGAATTTATCTGATAAATAATTTTTTTTAAATTTAAATAAAACTGAAATTATATATAAACACTTTCCCGAGTGTCCACAAGCGTCCTGAATGTTGTAAAAAAAACCCAGAGAGAGACAGAAAATGACCAAAAAATGGTGAAAAAAATTACCAAAAGATACAAAATTACAAAACAAAGTTCAAGCTCTGACGATAATGTTTCTTTCTGCGATAAACTTTTGTTGACTTTTTTCAAGAAAACATACATTCAAAACAATGTTGTTTCTGTAACGTAGACAGTGATTGACGGATGGCTCAGCCAATCACATGCCAAGTATTTTATCAGTCTCCAGTGACTCTCTAACAGCATCAGGTTCAGACTAGAAACTCTGAGACAAAACTGACGCCGGGTTTAGAAATAAAGTCGACGTGATTTTAAAGTAAAAGGCCACAAGAGATCCTCATTTATCATATCCATTTATTTAAATCTTTATTTTGTCCTACAGTTTTATATATATATATATATATATATGTGTGTATAATATTAAGTACATAATATAAATAACCGTACCTGCAGAGGGAGCCCTGCTTTGGCCCCGAGCAGCGTCGGAGAAAACCACGGCCTGAAGATCTTCTCACAGATCACCTGGAGAGAAAAAACAAAGAGGAAACGTTAAGAAAAGGACAGGAGAGGCTGTTTACACAGATCAGAGAGGAGAGGACAGGAGAGGCTGTTTACACAGAGCTGAGAGGAGAGGACAGGAGAGGCTGGAAACATGACAATACTTCAATATGTGGAGAAAACTGGGGATTTTTGTACATATTTTTGAGTGACTTTTGGTTATTTCTTTCTTTTTTGATAAATTTGTGTCTTATTTCGTCATTTTTCGTTATTTGTGTGTTCTTTTTGGTAATTTTGTGTCTTTATTTAAAACATTCGTGGGCACTTGCAAAAGTGTTAAGTGTGTTACATGTTAAATTCCATTTTATTCACATTTTAAAACACATAATTAATCTGAGAAATTTAACTTTTTTCTGGTTTTGTGTCATTCTAACTGTGTTATTCTTTACAAAGACTGTTTGAGTTGTTCTGATTGAGCTGCAGGACTTAGATGAACTTGTGACTGAAAAAAAAGACAAAAGAACAAGTGATGAAAGAGGAGAACAGCTTTTTGTTTCTCCGTCGTTACGCAGACGACACCACGCTCTTTATTAGAGATCAGTCATCACACACACACACACATATATACAAACACACACACACACACACACACACACACACACACACACACACATATACACACACACACACACACACTCTCTCTCTCTCTCACACACACACACACACACACAGTTAAAGAGACAGTGCCTCCTTTCTCTGGGTGTGATTGACAGGCGGGGGTCATCAGAGGTGAGCGGACCAATCAGACGGCGGCGTGTCATCACCATGTCCTCAACTCCTCGCCGGCCGGATCTCCTCTCTCTCTCTTTCTTCTTCTTCTCTTTGTTCTTCTCCTCTTTTGTTCCTTTCATCTTCTCCTTTTTCCGCTAAGCTCATTAAACTTTTTCCCTCCGTGTCGTTCTTTTCTGTTCTCTTCGTCTTTTGCCGTTTTATAGAATAATTATAATCTAAAATCAATAATTTGAACTACAATTACTGGATGAAAAGCAACATTTTGGCACATTTATTTCCTTTTTTTATTAAATTAATTATTAAAATGAGGATTTTATACTTTAAACTAAATATTGGTGCTTTTACATGATCACCACTTGACACAAACAATAATGATAAATCATCTATAATAATAGAAAAGAAAAGAAAAGAATTTAAAATAAAAAGTTTAATTCCTGCACAACTTTTTCTTCTATTTGAAGTATGAAACTGCAATTAAATTATTTAAATGAATATTTTTGGTCGATAGTTTTTGGGTTTAATCAGCTTAAATATATAATTACAATTCACATTTATGTACGTATATGTGTATTTTCATTATTAAAATGAGGATTTTATACTCTAAACTAATTATTAATGCTTTTAACAATGGGACAATAATAATAAATCAATAATAATAACATAAATGTCTTCATCTCCTTAAACTCTTTGTTCTCTTTATGTTTAGTTGATTTATAGATTTTTGGAATATAAAGAATAAAAAAGAAAATTAAATCATGCAAAATAAAAACTTTAATTCATGCACCCTGTTATTACAATGCTCATAATTATTTAATTTAAGTAATTTTAATGACAGTTAATTGATGAAAAGGAACATTTTTGCTCGTTATTTTTTGAGTTTGAATTCATGATAATTATTCACATTTGTGTATTTTTTTATTATTAAATGCGGATTTCACACTTTAAACGAATGATTTGTGCTTTTAAATGATTATTACCCAAATGTTAATAATAATAATAATAATAATTATCATAATAATTGTAATTTAAATACAGATTGATTATTTAAACTGATCAGATTTTCTTACTTTTGAATGAATCAAATTACATTTATAATTTTAAATTTCTTTTTCAGCTAATTTAACATTTCTGGTTCCTAAAATAATAATAAAATCTTCAACTGGATTTGTGATTTCAGCTTTTAGATGATTATTACTGAAATGTTTTATCGGTCAAAACTGAAATGTTCTGAATAATAATAATAACAGAAACTGACTTTCCTCTTGTTTTTTTTTTATTCTTTCTTTTTCTTCTCTTCATCTTTATTTGTTTTTGGTTATTTTAACTCGTATTTCTTCCTTTCATCAGTTTGTTTTTCTCTCTTCTTTACATTTGTCTTGTTTTTAATTCTTTTTCATGTTTTTATTCTGTATTTTTCTCTTGTTCTTTCCAACTTCTCTCTTCTTCTGTTTGTTTCCTGCATTTCTCTCTTTTAATATCCAGTTTTTTGTTGTTTTCCTTTCATTCATTTCTCTTTTTTTCCAGTTTTTCCTTCAGTTTTATTTAATTAATTTCAGTGTTCCAGTTACTGCGTCTCGTTTTTAGTTTTCTTGTGTTTTTTTTAAATTTCAAACATTTATTTTAAGAGCAATCATATAAAATGATATAATTCAAAATATATATTAATTTTCAATATTAATATTATAAATATATTATAAGTAGTAATAATATAATTGTGTAATTTAAATACAAATGTATTATAAAAACGGATTCATTTCCTAAATATATTTTTATCAATTTGAATTAATACATTTAAAAAAATGTTGGTTTTAAATTCCCTTTTTAATTGCAAATTTAAATAAAAAAATCTTCTGCTGGATTTCTACGCATTTTCCTATAAAATAATAATAATAATAGTAATAATAATAAAATAATAATAATAAAAATAAAATCTTGAACCAGATGGATTTTCTGCACAAAACAGTAAATTTCGTCTATTAAACAATATCTAAATAAATGTTTTTATGAAATAAATTATCACTGGTATTTAATAATAATTCTGAAATTATTAAAGATATTTTCTTCTTTTATCTGTTATTAATATAAACTGTTGTAGTTTTTATCTTCTCTGTCGTTTTCGTTCCGTCGTCCTGTTTCTGCGTCTCGTCCCATCATCGCCACAAAAACTGAAATATTTTCCTTCGTCTCATATTCAAACAGATTCTCTCCTGATGAATGCAGCGATATTATATTTCATATATTTCAGATCTTATTTCTCATATTTCAGATCTGAAGACACGAGACAACGAAGCCGACGGCTGAAAGTCTGACGGACGATTCACCTCGACTCACTGACACACAGAGACTCAGCTTTATTATTATTATTATTATTATTATTATTATTATTATTAGTTTGTTTAAATAATAACAATTATTATTAGTAGTATATCATTATTAGGAATTATTATTATATTATTATTATTAGTTTGTTCAAATAACAACAAGTATTTTTAGTAGTATATTATTAGTAGGAATTATTATTATTATTATTAGATTATTATTATTATTATTATTACTTTGTTTAAATAATTGGCTTATCACACCGATTAGAATGTTGATTTTATGATTTTATGTGTATACATGCATATTTTATTTTGTGCAGGCAGTGCATTTCATTTATTTTAATTATATTCTATTTGATCATATTGTATTTTTGTGTTTTGTTGTCTACTTGTCTTTTTTCATTGTGCTTTTATTATGTTAACTATTTATTGTGTTTTTGTGCATCACTTTGAAAACTCTGTGTTTGCTATAAACATGCTATATGAATAAAGTGGATTGAATAATTATATTATTATAGGATTATTATGATGAATTATTATTATTATTATTATTATAACATCCTGAAATGTAACTTTATCTTCCATTTGAAGTATTAAACTGCAACACAGAACTCTAATAATTCATTCATTTGAACAAAAATTTAATAAAAAATGAGTATTTTGGGCTGGTCAATTTTTATTGGAAAATAATTCAGGTTGATGAGTCTAAATTAATAATATGTATTTTTTGTTATTTCGAATTAAATTTAGCTTAAAATGAATAATTAGTGTTAAATTAGTGTATTAAACTTACATAGCTGTTTCCACAAACATAATATAATAGATCATTAACTTTAAGAATTAAAAGTACATAATGAATTAAATGCAGTGTATTAAATGCAGATTCTTCTAACAATTCACAATTATTTATTGTATTTTCATCACTATCAAAATTGAATCGCTGACATTTTAAAATTATGCAATAATTATGTAATAAATAAATAGAATAATAATAGTAAATAATATTAACATATAAAAAAACTTATATAGCTTCTTTTAGAATAAAATACACATTTAAAACCAGATTTAAAATCTTCTAGATTTGAATAAATAAATATCCTTTTATATGTTATTCTCTTCATGTTGAACTAACTTCATGTTTTATAATAATTCAGCCTGAAAGAGTCTTCAGAGAATAAACGTGTCGTCCTCCTGACCTCAGATCAGTAATTATCGTTCCTCTCGGCTCATAATTAAATGTTGAGAAAGATGAAAGCAGAGAAACAGAAAACTGATCCGTCTCCTGCTGAGGAACGTTACATTATTCATCGCTGTGCAGCTGCAAATATTAATATAAATATATTTAATTATCAGGTGAAAGAACCTAAAAATGTATTCAGGATGAGCAGAATTATGAAGCTTTTTCTGTTTTCTTGTGTCTCTCAGCAAACACGACGCGAATAATTATTTAATTATAAAATTATACTCTCTGTTTTTATTTAAATTTGATCTTTTTCAAATATTTTTTTTATAAAAGTAAGTAAGTTTAATAATTTGACATTTTTAAAGACATTTTATTCTTAATTTCTTCTTTACTGATGAAGCTGATCAATTAAAGTAGAAGTTGAAGGAGAATAAATGAAATAAAACAATAATATATTAATAATAATAATAATAATAATAATAATAATAATAATAATAATAATAGATAAAAAAATACATATCTTGTTTTTCTTTAATTTGTATTTCTCAATATATTTTTATTTTTATACATGCATGTTTTATTTTGTGTGGGTTGTACATTTTATTTATTTTATTCAATTTTTTGATTTATTTTATCTTATTGTATTTTACTGTTCTATTGTTTACTTCAACCTCTTGTATTGTGTTATCTATTTATTGTTGTGCAGCACTTTGGAAACCTTGTGTTTGCTAAAATTGTGCTATATGAATAAATTGGACTGTATTGGATAGAGAAGAAAATATATAGTTAGGTAAAACTCAATATTTTTTTATTCATGTATTTTTATTTAAATGTGAATATTGTATATTCCAGAAGGTCTGAATGTAAACTCCGTGCAGGTTCCCAGAAGCTCAGACTCTCGATGATCTCTTCTGTACTATATATAATGTGTGTGTGTGTGTGTGTGTGTGTGTGTGTGTGAGACGACTGATCTCTAATAAAGAGCGGATTGTCGTCTGCGTAACGACGAACGAAACAAAAAGCTGTTCTCTTCTTTCATCACTCGTTCTTTTGTCTTTTTTCAGTCACAAGTTCAGTGTGTGTGTGTGTGTGTGTGTGTGTGAGTGTGTGTGTGTGTGTGTGTGTGACCTGCAGGTTGGTGTTGCGGCGCCGTGGGCTGCAGCGTCGGCGGTTCATGTTGCAGCTGGACGAACAGTCGAAGAAGTTACAGTCGTCGTCGCTGCTGCAGTTCTGCTCCAGGATGTCTCGCATCTTCGGCTCGAAGAACGCCATGTCCACGTCGATGGCCACCACCTGCACCAGCACAGCAATATTATTATTATTATTATTATTATTATTATTATTATTCATGCAGAGGAACACACGTTTATTATAACACATTAATAACAAGTTTAGGATCATTATTAATCACATGTTTGGGGTGATTTTTAAATGATTCACTGAAGAGTCCTCGTGTTTCAACAGACACGTTCAACAACACGTTTTAACATAAAAAAAATGTGATCAATTTAAAATTATTTCTATAAATCAAATAACATAACAGTATATTAAGTCGTTAAAATGAGCCCTACCTCAACAGGAAAACACTGCTTACATAAATGCATCAGTAATAATAACAATCCAATAATATTCTGACGATACCAACACGTGTTACAGATTAACGAGTGACCCTGTTAACTGGGGACTTTCAGCTGAATAGAAAACAGGAAGAGGATATCCAGCTGCTATTTTAGTTTAGTTTTTTTTATTACATATTCAAAATAAATTTATGTATTCTGGTTGAGTGTTTGCTGATTCAATCTGAAAAAAACTATTTTTTTTTACATCCTCTTCTCTGTGTTCTTCTGTTTCTCTGAAATATATAAAATCTCCTTTTATAGATTTTATATTAAAAAGTCCTGCAGCTCTGTGGAATCAGCACAATCAGAACAACTCAAACTGTCTTTGTGTAGAATAACACAGTTAGAATGACAGAAACCAGAATAAATTTTAACTTTTATATAAACACCTTTCCAAGTGTCCACAAGTGTCACAGATGCTGTTAAAAAAAAGACACAAAATGACCAAAAAAAGACCAAAAATGTCCACAAAATGACACAAAACTACCAAAAAGGATGAAAAAAGACAGAAAATTACCAGAAAAAGAGACAAAATTACCAAAAATGATACACATATTGTAATTGATCCTAATGAAGGACACAATATTACCAAAAAGTCACAAAATGACCCAAAAAATAACACCTAATATGACCAAAAACAGTTTTCTCCACATATTAAAGTATTGTCATGTTTCCAGCCTCTCCTGTCCTCTCCTCTCTGCTCTGTGTAAACAGCCTCTCCTGTCCTCTCCCCTCAGCTCTGTGTAAACTGGAGCAGAATTTAACGTTTTTAACAGGATCTGGTTTATTTTAAATGACACATGGAGAATAAAGACATTCTGACACTAATATCAACATTTAACACGAGTTTTGGTCACTTTTTATAAATGATGATCCATTCAAGGACCGTGGGAAAGTTCAAACTTGGACGACAACGCCTGTTTTTACAGTTTCTTTCTCTGATAAATGATCCATTTTTGCATGTTCAAACCCTTCCTCTCAGTAGTTTCCTAAAAGCTGCTCACTGTAGTTTTAACCAGACAAACAGAAGTATTTATTGGACTATTTTCAGCGGCGGATGGATCCCTATCGGGTGCTGTGGTGACCCGGTGCGGCTCAGTGATCACACCTCGGTGGAAAGTGTTTCTGCTGATTTTTACTGTCAGAAAATCATTAAAATCAAACGTTCCGTCTGTAAAACTCGAGATATAAACAAACGAGCTGCTGTTCTTTGGGCCGGTTCTTGTTTTATATGCAACATTTTACAGCGTTGGCATTATAAACATGATAAACATTATAAACAGAGCTGTTAACTGTTTTACAGCAGGAGCACAGAGCCAGTGGGAGCCTCGGCTGGATTAATGAGTCCGGCTCAGCAGGAACCATAAACCATCTGATAACAAACTGCTGACACGGCTTTTATTCTCTCAGAGTCCGACTGGAACAAAGAGACTCAAAGAAACATACTCATGCTTTTATTTTGAAAGGGTTTCGGGCCTGTTAGGGTCATAGGGAAAAACTACAGAAACTCACTGATGTATCAAAATGTATAAAAACCTTTACATTAATGTAAGAAAAAAAAGGAAAGAGATATATAATATATAATTAATATATGTATTTAAATGTATGTTTATCTTGTTATCTCAGGAAAACAACTGTCGTTTTCCTGAGATAACAAGATCATTTTCTCGAGATCTCAAGAAAACAAATGAAATTAACTCGTTATCACAAGAAAACGGAGGGAAAAAAATATATGAATGCATGGCCGTTTAGGGCTTCCATAGGTTAATGCTCTCCATCGTTGTTTTTACAGTTTTTATGTTCTATATCTTTGTAATAAATTCATTTCATCATTCAGTATTGCAGGTTTTCCTCCAATAACTTGTTTTTGATCATCATACATCCTAATTTTTAGTTTTCATTTCTTACTTTTTGAATAAAAACCCTTTTTTTATCACTACGCTTCTAATGCACAAGGTCATTTCTGACCCATGTTGTGCATTAGAAGGTGTTTATATGTTGTCACAGATTTAATACCGGACAAAGAAGACACAAATATTAACTATCCTATTTTGTTAAATTGATGTTTTTTCCAATGGAAATTATTATTTGGTGGCTCTAATAAGTCTCAAATGTTAAAATATGTGATTTTTCTAATGTAATCTGGTGGTTCTAACAACTCTTTTACAATTAAACCTTCAAAATAAGACAAACATAGTTACACATTTACTCACATTGTTAATTTAGTGAATCACTTTTTGTATCAATACGCTTCTAATGCACAAGGTCATTTTAGACCTATGTGTGTAAACTTGATGTAACAATACAAAAACTATTTTTCTTCATCACCGTCATATATCTATCTATATATATATATATATATATATCTATATCTATATCTATATATATACATTTAAATACTGTGTCCTCCATCTGTGTGAGGTCCATGAGGACTAACTCACCGTCAGGTCCTTCCTGATGGCGAAGTTCTCCGGTTTGATGTCACACAGGTGCAGCTTGTGTGTGAAGTCGTGGTCGAAGTGCCAAACCAGGTCCAGGAAGCTGAGCGCGATGCGGTGCACCATCTCCCTGGTGCTCCAGCGGCCCCGGGCCCCCGTCCCCCGGGGGGCCCCCCCAGAGACAGACACCTCCTCCAGGGAGAAGATGTTCTGGTCCCAGGCGTGGCCCGCTGACAGGAACTCCACCGCGTAGAAGTGACCGCAGGAGCCCAGAACCTTCGCCACATGGACGCTCAGGTCCTGCAGGACCCTACGGAGGAAACATGGAGGAAACATGGTGAAAACATGGAGAAAACATGGTGAAAACATGGTGAAAACATGGAGAAAACATGGAGGAAACATGGAGGAAACATGGAGAAAACATGGAGGAAACATGGAGGAAACATGGTGAAAACATGGAGAAACAATGAGGAAACATGGAGGAAACATGGAGAAAACATGGAGGAAACATGGAGGAAACATGGTGAAAACATGGAGAAAACATGGAGGAAACATGGAGGAAACATGGAGAAAACATGGAGGAAACATAGAGAAAACATGGAGGAAACATGGAGAAAACAATGAGGAAACATGGAGGAAACATGGAGAAAACATGGAGGAAACATGGAGGAAACATGGAGAAAACATGGAGAAAACATGGAGGAAACATGGAGAAAACATGGAGGAAACATGGAGAAAACATGGAGGAAACATGGAGAAAACATGGAGGAAACATGGAGGAAACATAGAGAAAACATGGAGAAAACATGGAGAAAACATGGAGGAAACATGGAGGAAACATAGAGAAAACATGGAGAAAACATGGAGAAAACATGGAGGAAACAATGAGGAAACATGGAGGAAACATGGAGGAAACATGGTGAAAACATGGAGGAAACATGGAGGAAACATGGAGAAAACATGGAGGAAACATGGAGAAAACATGGAGAAAACATGGAGGAAACATGGAGAAAACATGGAGGAAACATGGAGAAAACATGGAGAAAACATGGAGGAAACATGGAGAAAACATGGAGGAAACATGGAGGAAACATAGAGGAAACATGGAGGAAACATCGAGAAAACATAGAGGAAACATGGAGGAAACATGGAGGAAGCATGGAGGAAACATGGAGGAAACATGGAGAAAACATAGAGGAAACATGGAGAAAACATGGAGGAAACATGGAGGAAACATGGAGGAAACATGGAGAAAACATGGAGGAAACATGGAGGAAACATCGAGAAAACATAGAGGAAACATGGAGGAAACATGGAGGAAACATGGAGAAAACATGGAGGAAACATGGAGGAAACATGGAGGAAACATGGAGGAAATATAGAGGAAACATGGAGGAAACATCGAGAAAACATGGTTTAACAAGCAGCAGGACGCAGAGACTTTCTGTTAAAAAATAAGTTTTATTTGGGCTATTTTTTCCATTTTTTAATCCTTTTTGTGTCTGTTTTGTGTCTTTTTGAGTTGTTCTGATTGTTTTTGGTCATTTTGTGAGTTTTTTTTGTACTTTTGTGTCTTTATTAAAACTTTATTCTACATGAGTAATTTAAAACGTGTCCAAAAATCAAAGAAAATGAACTGATTTCTGTCTTATTCTGCACAAAGACTGTTTGAGTTGTTCTGATTGTTTTTTTTTTGTCATTTTGTGTCTTTTTTTTAGTCATTTTGTGTCTTTTTTAAGTCATTTTTTGTCTTTTTTGTCATTTTGTGTCTTTTTTTAGTCATTTTGTGTCATTTTTGGTCATTTTGTGTCTTTTTTGGTCATTTTGTGTCTTTTTTTAGTCATTTTGTGTCTTTTTTAGTCCTTTAGTCCAACATAAAATGTGATTTTGAATCTTTTTCTCACTTTCAAAACACTATCATGCTCAATAAAGAATTTTAAATGTTGCAAATGTGACCAAAGGTGTCAAATCTACCATATAAGAGGGTTCCATCCAGTTCTATCATTTGATACTAAATCTATTTGAGCTTGTCTCCAGTTTTACTTGGTATATCATCATCAAACTGAAAAAGAAGAGTTTATTAATGTAAATACTCTAATAATAATACCTCAGCACATCACTATCAACACACACAAGTGACTAAAGAGCCTTTTTGTCAAGATAAAACAACAAAATATTAAACACATTTTTATCGTGAATGTTTATGATTTGTGACTTTTAAATGTCTTTGTTTATTCTGACTTTTAAACACACAAACGTTTTCCCCTGAACCTGTTTCTGCCTGTGATAAACCTCCACAGCTCTGTTTATCATATATATATTAATATATGTTTCCTGAGCTCCATTTGTCTCTGCAGCCTGTCTGCAGCCTCCAGATAAGCAGCAGCAGGTCACCTCGCCTCGACGCTTTTTATTTTAGGACCGGCGGCAGTTTTGGCTCCCGGCCTGACAAACAGGCTGACGTCTTTCTTCTTCTGCTCGGCCACAACGTTTCTCACATTTCAAAGGATAAAAAATGAGCTTATTGAGTTAAACCTCTGTAGTCCAGGAGATTTGGGTGATTTGTCAACTTCCTCTGCATTAATTTCTGTCTCTGTTCAGCATCTTTCAGTCTGTCCTTACATCACATGCATGGCTCCTTTTTCTACACACAAACTTGGCTATCATTCAGATTTTTCATTTTATTTTAATTAACAAAGTACAAAGCTGCCAGGAACCCAAAATACAAACAAAAGACAAAAGTCGTTTTGTCTTTTTTTAGTCATTTTGTGTCTTTTTTAAGTCATTTTGTTTCTTTTTGTGTCTTTTTTTGGTCATTTTGTTTCTTTTTGTAGTCATATTGTGTCTTTTTTTAAGTAATTTTGTGTCTTTTTGTATCTTTTTTAGTCATTTTGTTTCTTTTTGTGTGTTTTTTTGTCATTTTGTTTCTTTTTGTAGTCATATTGTGTCTTTTTTTAAGTAATTTTGTGTCTTTTTTGGTCATTTTGTGTCTTTTGTATCTTTTTTGTTATATTGTGTCTTTTTTTGTAGTAATTTTGTGTTTTTTTTTAGTAATTTTGTGTCTTTTGTGTGTGTGTGTGTGTGTGTGTGTGTGTGTGTGTGCGCACGCGTGCGTGCGTGCGTACGTGTTTCAGCTATTGATCTAGTAGTTAAGTATTAATATATGATAATAAATATTATGTATCATTATTAGCCAGAAAAAGCGGTACTACTAAAATATAAATAGAATAAATTAAAAATCAAATAAAGTATCAACACGCCATAAATAAGTATCACTACGCTTCTAATGCATCAGGTCATTTTTGACCCATGTGTGTAAACTTAATGTAATAATACAAAAACTATTTTTCTTCATAAAGTATGAAAGGAAAAATGTATATAATGATCTGTTGTAATAATAAAAAAATATATATTCAAACACACAGCAGCATAATACATGGGAACATACAGCAAATAACATGGGAATTGAATGCATTAGAAGGTGTTTATATGTTGTGCATCAAAGAGTTAAAAAAGCGCCATTAAACATGATAAATGTGATATTATATGATATATCGTTTGAGGTTATTTGAGGAGTATTTGTTGGTTTTTACCTGAGGAAGGTGTACTCCTCCTGCTGCAGCAGAGACCAGAGAGAAGCCAGCTCCGCTCGAGAGTAACTCTTATCTCGCTTTTTCAGCTTCTTCCCCCAAAGTCTGGCCAGAGAGCCGTTACTCCCTCCTGCTCCTCCTCCTCCTCCTCCTTCCTCGTCCTCCTCCTCCTCCTCCGCCAGCCCCAGAGAGTTTCGTACCTGAGATCAAACAAAAAGGAAGAAAAGCTGTGAGTTGTTTTCCAGACATTTGAAGGGTTTTCTTTCTTTCTTTCCAAGCACAAAAGGCCATAAAAAGAGAATCTAAAGTAAATTACTTTTATTGCAAATATTAACCCAAAAATGGATCTTGAAATCTGTAAATTAACATAATTATTGCATATAGAGCATATATCATATTGCTCAATGTAAAATGAAGGCAACTTTCTGTTTTCATGCAGTAAAACTTGAAATTGAACGTAAATTTATAGCAAAAAAAATGGTAGAAAGTCTGGCAGTAAAAGTTGCCAACACATGCATCAGTTAAAAAAAAAAAAAAACTTTAGTTATTCTCTCTCTCTCTATATATATGCATATATATACTGACTGCTTAATATATATTACTTGATATTTACGGTATATTATCTGTATTTTAAAGGAAGTTATTTTGACAGTATAAATCTGCAGACATATTTGTAAAAACAGACTTGCTGCAAGACTTTTTACATGATTTTTTCATAGAATATATCTGCAGATATACATGTTTTTAAGAAAGATATTTACTGTATTTTATCCGTACTTCAAAAGAAATGATCTGTAAAATAACTAACGGTTATTTGATGGTCAGTGTTTGGAGTTTTTGCAGTTTTTTAATTATTTTTTTAAGGTATAAAACTGTAGATATTCATGTTTTTAAATTCAGATATTTACTGTATTTTAAAAGAAATGTTCTGTAAAATAACTAATTGTTTATCGTTATTTGAATGTAAATGTTTGGCGACTTCTGCTGCCAAACTTTTTACCATTTTAAAAAAAATTAACAATATTGTTTAGTAGCCCAGAAGAGTTGAGACTGACCTCCAGAGTGGCGTAGAAAACCACGTCCAGAGGGGAGAGCTCCTCCGCCGTGTCCTGTCGGAGAGAAGATAACGTTTCAGTGTTTTGTGGTTCAGCTCTCAGCTCAGCCGCCCCGGATCACCAGTCGGCCTCCTCACCTGGTAGTCCAGGATCCCCAGCGGCTCGTACGAGGAGAAGTTCTCCAGTTTGGACTTGAGGATGATGGGGTTCCCCCTCCATCGCGCCTCGATCACCTTCTTCCCATTCTCGTAGTAAAGGCAGCGTTTGTACTCCACCAGGCCGAGAACGCACAGGTCCTCACACATATCCCCCGTCACCGAGCCCTCGCCGAACTCCAGGCACTGTGGGGGGACACACGGGGTTAAACAGAGCGGCAACCTCCGGGTCTGAGCCAGGCGGCAACCTCCGGGGTCTGAGCCAGGAGGCAACCTCCGGGTCTGAGCCAGGTGGCAACCTCCGGGTCAGAGCCAGGTGGCAACCTCTGGGTCTGAGCCAGGCGGCAACCTCTGGGTCTGAGCCAGGAGGCAACCTCCGGGTCTGAGCCAGGCGGCAACCTCTGGGTCTGAGCCAGGAGGCAACCTCCGGGTCTGAGGTGGGAGGCAACCTCCGGGTCTGAGCCAGGCGGCAACCTTCGGGTCTGAGCCAGGCGGCAACCTCCGGGTCAGAGCCAGGTGGCAACCTCTGGGTCTGAGCCAGGAGGCAACCAGCTGCATTCTATCAAAGACTCCAGCGGGTTTTGTTTGGGTACTCTTAACCCTTTATCGGGTGAAGAACTATATTTGGTAACTTCAGTGGATATCAAAATGGGGTCCCTATGTCTCTCTGTGAGGTCGTAGAACCACAACAAAAGTTGCTAATTTACTAGATTAAAGTGGTAAATCTAAAAGAAAAAACGTTGCAGATTTAAGAGATTGAAAGTGACAAATCTGTGCTGACGGCTGCAGAAGCACTTTGGTCCATTCATTTCAATGCAAAATGAGGAAAACTTCTCACTTGATTTATTACCTCAGAAATGTTTTTTAGGACAACACTATGGTCTCAATCACTAGTAAAACATCTTCTTCAAGACAATCTGATGTTAATAGTGTAAATAATGGCCCCATTTAGAAGAAAATAGAAGATAAAGAATCGTATGATTTTATGACTTTATCGGGTGAAGAACTATATTTGGTAACTTCAGTGGATATCAAAATGGGGTCCCCGTGTCTCTCTGTGATCTCATAGAATCACATAGATTTGTAATATTTCGAGAAAAAGTTTCATATTTACTAGATTAAAGTGGCAAATCTACAAGAAAAAACGTCGCAGATTTAAGAGATTTTAAGTGACAAATCTGCGCTGACGGCTGTAAAAGCATTTCTGTCCATTCATTTCAATGTAAAATGAGGACAACTTCTTACTTGATTTATTACCTCAGACATGTTTTTCAGGACAACACTATGGTCTCAATCACTAGTAAAAAATCTTCTTCAAGACAATCTGATGTTAATAGTGTAAATAATGGCCCCATTTAGAAGAAAATAGAAGATAAGAATCGTATGATACTATGATTTTATCGGGTGAAGAACTATATTTGTTAACTTCAGTGGATATCAAAATGGGGTCCCCATGTCTCTCTGTGAGGTCGTAGAACCATATGGATTTGTAATATTTTGAGAAAAAAGTTGCAAATTTACTTGTGGCAAATCTGCAAGAAAAAGGTCCAAGATTTACGAGAAAAACGTGAAAAAAACTTTTTTTTCTCGCAGATTCATATACTTTTTTTTTTTTAACCCTTTTTCTTTAACAGTGTAACATTTGAACAGTTTAATGTTTGTGGAGGATTTCTCTGAGCAGAAAGACGTTTCAAACTGTTTCTGTTTCTGAACAAACCCTCGGTGAGAGCAGCTGAGTGTCGGAGGTGTGAGGATGAGGAGCAGGATTATGGTTGTCCAGCTGGAGGATTATCAGCTAATCCTCTCTCTGCCCACATTCCAACACAAACATCCGTCAGTCAGCAGCTCAGAGACGACTCACACACCTGCAGCTCCACCAGCAGCTGCTCCGTCCACCAACCAACCAACATATATCTGCTCCGTCCTCTCCAGAACAAACTAAACCAGTAACACACTGAATAAAGCAGCTTCATGTTAAAAATCTGTGTTTTCTGATGCAGTCTGGTGAACAAAGTCCATGTCTTTCTGCAGAATAACACAGTAATAATGACAGAAATAATCAAAACAAGTAGATTTTCTCTGTTAAATTATGATTTTTAAATTGTAATAAACCAGAATTTATACATAAACAGTTTTCGAAGTACCCACAAGTGTCACAAATGACCAAAAAAATACAAGACAAAGACACAAAATTACCAAAAAAGATAAAAAACAAACAAATATAAAGTTTTCTCCACATATTGAAGTATCGTTTCCAGTTTCCATTTACTAAAAAAAGACACAAAATGACAGAAAAAAACTAAATTACCTAAAAAATACGCAAAATTACCAAAAAAAGACACATTTATATTAAAAATGACACAAAATGACCCAAAAAAGACACAAAATGACCCAAAAAAGACACAAAATGACCAAAAAAAGACACAAAATAGTTTAAAGAAGACAAAATTACCAAAAAAACGACACAAAATTGCTAGTTTTTAGGCATTTAAATGCATAAAAGTTTCAGATTATAACTCTTTAATCCTGCAGGTGAGTGGATGAGGGAACCTGAGTCGTGGTGAGAGAGACAGACGGGCCGACAGGAGAAGAGCAGCAGACAGATATAGATAGGTATACAGACGGGCATGCAGACAGGTATACAGACAGGTATAGAGACAGGTATGCAGACGGTTAATTGGCTCGAGAAACTGAGACTCTGTTATCGGCGCGATGACAGCGCTCTGATGACGGACAGTTAACGTGATGACGGGAGAGTTTAGATAAAGAAGCTTCCTGAGACAGAAACTCCTGCAGAGGCTCTTTAAATCTGCACGGGAACCATTCAGAGTGCATAAGACAGTTTCCATGAATTTACTGTATTATTTTACAGGGTTTTTCTTGTTTATTTTCTACTTTGCGCTACATTCTACACATGCAAATACCATAAAATAAGAGGTTAAATCTATAAATTCATATAATTGGACGGATAGATTTTTTTAACAGTATTATTCAGTTGCTTAATGTTAAATTACAGCAAATTCTATGCAAAAAAAAATAAAATAAATAACACCTTTTACTGAATGTAAAATTAGGACAACTTTCTGTTAGAATTTAACGTGAAAAAAGGAATTAAATAATTTAATAAATAGTGAAAAAAAACTGTAAAAAGTCTGGCACCAAAAGTTTCCAAACTCTTACCGTCAATTTTTTAAATAAAAAAATAACTTATATTTACAGTAATTTATTGTAATATTTATTTTATAGTAATACTACAGTTTATATATATATATATATATATATATATATATATATATATATATATATATATATATATATATATATATATATATATATATATTTAACAATATTAAAAAAAAAATTAAAACACCGATATTTACGGAGATATGATTTTGTTAACTTTTTAACTTTTGCAGTCTTTTTTTCACACTCATTGTGCAGAATAAGGACACACAAAACTTTAAAAAAATGTATAAAATAACTTCCAATTCTTTTCTTACAAACAAGACTTTTTACCATTGTTTTAACTTAATTTTAAAATGATCTTTTTAAAGTATTTTTAAAGAAATTACTTTAACTTATGATTATAACACTTTTTAAAACAATTTTCATTTTTTATGTTTTTAAAAAAAATCTTTTTAATTAAATTATCAGTAAAATAATATACGATTATAAGACTTTTATTTTATTTTATTTTATCCTAATATTATTTTCTATTTCTTTGGAAGTATTTTCAAAGAAGTTGAATCTGTAATATACACACACACACACACACACACACACACACACACACACACACACACACTGTGATGAGAGACAGCAGGAACTATTAAAAGTTAAAAGCGGGAGGAGGAGGACGGTAATTGGAGTGTCTCCTTTGACTCTCAGTGCCTCTCCTCCCACTGCTGTTGAGTCCATCAACACACACACACACACACACACACACACACTTCAGTCAGAGATAAGGAGAAACATTTCCAGGTTTTTATCTGAGGGAGGAGAACGATTTCAGAGTCTGGAGTGGACAGATGGAAGGAGACAGGTAGAGGACAGGTGAGCCTCCATTGAGAAATATGATAATAATAAAAAAAAATGCGACAGCTCATTCCCTTCAATCTCAGTACAACTAACACGACTTCAAACCTTCAGATTAGCTGCAATACAGACGACTAAATACAAGTTCTCGTGCTTATGATACTCCTATAATCCGTCCCCGTGTCTCCGTCTGGAGTTAGTGGCGCCCTCTAGTGGCTGTAGTGATCATGAATGACGGCGAGGACGAGTATAAAGCACAAAGTGTCAGTTAAAGAGGGAGGGAGAGGAGGTGGACGGGTCAAACACACCAGGACTTTCACCAGGAGACAGAAAAAGACACAAAATTACAAAAAATAAATAAAAATGTAAAATTATCAAAAAAGACACAAAACTACCAGAAAAGACCCAAAATTACCCAAACAATACACAAAATTACCAAAAATGCTAAAAAAGACACAAAACTACCAAAAAACCACAAAATTACCAAAACAATACACACAATTTCCAAAAAGATGATGTAAAATGATAATAAAAAGACACAAAATTACCAAAAAACGATGTAAAATTACCAAAAAAGACACAAAATTACCAAAACAATACAAACAATTACCAAAAAAATGATGTAAAACAATAAAAAAGACACAAAAATACCCAAAAAGACACAAAATTACCAAAAAACTATGTAAAATGATTTTAAAAAATGCAGAAAATTGCCCCAAAAAGATGTGAAATTACAAAAAAGAATCACCAAATTTCCATAAAAGACAAAAACACGAAAAAGGATGCATCGTTTAAAAAAAGACAAAAATATTTCCACACTAGAGACAGAAAAAGAGACACGAAAATACCAAAAAAAGACACCTTAACTGTTTCCTAGCAGAGCAGTGTTGGTGTCCATAGGAGTCTATGGGAGCTGTGTCAGCACTGGACTTTGGAGTTTGCTGAATGCACCATGTAAACAACAATCTACACACCTGGATTTTAAAGGGAACGAGACGTGGCACTCTGATTGCACTAATGAGTGTCTGAGTGGGGCTTCTCTGGTCTCAGCTCTAACTGATGATTGTGACTTTAACTTGTGAATATTTGCTCGAAAACGCTTCAACTGGACGTAGTTTTTTTTTTAATCTTGAAGCTCCTCGTCCGCGGGGAGCACACGACTCCCAGAGGAGGAGGAGGTGGAGGAGGAGGAGGAGGAGGAGGAGGAGGAGGAGGAACTCCCCGGAGACGGAGTGCTCTGCAGCCTGCACAGATCCGCTCCAACTCCCTGGATTTCCTCCGTCTTGCATCACATCACTCTCTCCAGCTGCTTCCTCCTTCCTCCTTCCTCAGCCCTGCAGCCTGAAAACTTTCCCACCGCGCTCTGCACAGACCCTCGCCTCGTGTGTGTGTGTGTGTGTGTGTGTGTGAGAGAGGGAAGTGTGTGTGCATAAAAAGGCTGAACATGGTGTGGTCGGTGTCACTCTGATCTTTTTATGACCCTCGATATCTACTGTTTGTTTCACTCAGATTACACTTCACTGTGTCCTTATTTAGAGGAAGACAATGACTCATTTATGTGGTAATTCACAGTGTTATTGTTTTTGGTGGATGCACAATTATAGAAACATGAACTGTGTCGGGACATTACAGCGATTAACCCTCTGAACCAGCATCCTGCCTGCAGGGACTGTTTTCTTTAACA
This sequence comes from Centropristis striata, assembly GCF_030273125.1. Lineage (NCBI taxonomy): Eukaryota > Metazoa > Chordata > Actinopteri > Perciformes > Serranidae > Centropristis > Centropristis striata. The sequence continues at coordinate 2,151,618 of NC_081539.1, forward strand.
GATCCCCCCAAAATTCACCATTTATCAGTGAAAGAAACTGTAAAAACAGGCGTTATCGTCGAAGTTTGAACTTTCCGACGGTCCTTGAACAGATCATTTGTTAGTTTAGTGACCAAAACTTGTGTTAAATGTTGATATTTGTGTCAGAATGTCTTTGTTCTCCATGTGTCATTTAAAATAAAGCGTTTGCACTAACCAGATCCTGTTAAAAACATTAAATTCTGCTCCTGTTTACACAGAGCAGAGAGGAGTGGACAGGAGAGGCTGGAAACATGATTAATTAAAAAAATAATTTATCAGATAAATTCAACTTTTGTCTTTTTTGTCAACAGAAAAGACAAAAAACAAACACAAAATGACCACAAAAAGACACAAAATGACCAAAAGATGTGAAATTACAAAACTCCACAAAATTTTAAAATAAGTTACATAGAAAAACAATGAAAAAGACACAAAACAACAAAAAACACACAAAATAACTAAAAGAACAAACACAAAATGTCCAAAGTTGTGTCTTTTATTACTAATTTTGTGTTTGTTTGTTTGTTTGTTTTTATCAACCTTCGTGACACTAGTGGACTCTTGGAAAAGTGTTTATATATAAATTTTGTTTCATTCCAATTTTCTTTTCTTTTTTTTAATCAAAGAAATTCAACTTTTTTTCTGATTTCCGTCATTCAAACTGTGTTATTCTGCACAAAGACTGTTGTGCTGATTAGAGCTGCAGGACTTAGAGACTTAATTTGTTGCAGTGAACGGGTTAACATTATACCCAGATCATTTCTTTATTATTTCTCTTTCATTATTCCTCTTCTCCTTTTAATTTCCCCCTTTAATCTTTTTCATTCGTCCCTTTTTCTGCTCACTCTACTTGGTTTCTTCCCTCGTTTCTCTCTCTCTCTTTCTTTCTTCTTCTCTTTTGTCTTGTTTCCTCCTTGAACTGATGTGAAACCGAGTGTTTCCTGATCTTTGCTTCATTAAAAGGTGTGTGCAGCTCTGTGTTCAGCAGCAGAAAGCTGAGCTGTGTCTTCACAGTGAAAGGCTCTTTGTTGCTCCGCTCCCAGCGTTACATTCCATAAAGTAAGAGCTCCAACATTAAAACGCCTTAATGACATTCCTGTGTGTGCCGAGCCCGGAGACCTCGACCGGCCGAGCGAGCACAGAGAGAAACAGAGAGAGAGAGAGAGAGAGAGAGAGAGAGAGAGAGAGAGAGAGAGAACTTTGTGTCTGAACTCGCCGAAGCTGCACAAGTTTTCAGGAATCAGCAGCCTGAAGGTTTTTATTAGAAACTACTGAAGCAAATGAAAGATATTCTGTGGAAGTGCAGCCGAGCGTTTCATTCTATTTGACCAAAAGATGTAAAATTACAAAAAAAGACACAAAACAACAAAAAAGACACAAAATAACTTAAAGAACAAACACGAAATGACCAAAGCCGGAAAACAATAAAAAACAAAAAATTACCCCAAAAATTACACAAAAACCAAGAAATTACCAAAAGTTGTAAAATTACAAAAAAGACACACCATAAAAAAGGGACAAAACAAGAACAATTTAACAACAGAAAAGACATAAAACAACTAATAAAAAAACAAACACAAAATGATCCAAAAAAGACACAAAATGACCTAAAAAAGGTAAAATTACAGAAAAAAGACGGAAAACAATTAAAAAAAACCCCACAAATCAACAAAAAACCCACAATTACAAAAAAGTACACAAAATGACCAAAAGATGTAAAATAACAAAAAACACACACCATAAAAAAGACACAAAATAACAACAAAAAAACAAAAAAGACACAAAATAACTAAAAGAACAAACACAAAATGATCAAAAAAGATGGAAACCAAAAAAAAAAGAGCTGGAAAACAATAAACAACAAAAAAGACTTTGTGTCTGAACTCGCCGAGGCTGCACCAGTTCTCAGGAATCAGCAGCCAGAAGGTTTTAACTAGAAACTACTGAAGCAAATTAAAGATATTCTGTGGAAGTGCAGCCGAGCGTTTAATTATATTTGGTAGAATTACAGCAGAATCAATGGAATGACATTTACAGGCTCGATTCTTCTAAAATATTTAACGTAACTGCAGAAAAAGCTGAGAAGCAGCAGAAGAAGACAGTAGAGAACAAAATGTCAGTTCAACAAACCAGGACTTTCACCAGGAGACGGAAACGACAATTACAAAAAGGCACAAAATGACCAAAAGATGTAAAATTACAAAAAAGACACACCATAAAAAAAGTACACAAAACAACAACAAATAAGACAAAACATAAAAAGACACAAAATAACTAAAAAAACAAAACACAAAATGACCACAAAAAAACACAAAACAACAAGAAAAACTAGAAAATTTCCTATGGGGAAATTGTGAAAGGGCCACGGGGGCTACTGCCGGTGTGTGTACACAATGATGAGATTCTTCAGAGATTTCAAACTATTAATACTAGTAATGTTATGATACTATATAATATACAAGGAGCACACCTACAACAAGCATTCCTTTACAAGTATTTATTTATACAGCAACCTATGACCTTTAACCTCAAAATGTGTGTATCTGGAGGAGTGTGCGCGCTTACGCGTGCATGTGTGTGCGTGTATCTGTAACTGTAATCACATCAAAGGATCAAAGGCATTGGGGTCGACCAATCAGAGCAGAGCAATCAACAGAATTTACTGCCACCCCTTCCATGTTCTGGAACATTGACAGCAGAGGTGGACAAATGAAAAAAAAACTTTGTTAACTGTTACAGCTCCCTTTTTCAGAAATCTCCCTGCGTTTTTAATATGGGAACCAATGAGGCTGTTGGTGGTGTTGGTGGATCATCTGTGGGTCCTACGCCCAAACTATAACTCTGACAGCTTTACCAGAGGATTGTGAGGGAGAAGACTAATTTTCCTACGTTTCTATGTATAAATTATTTCTGTAGAGTGGAATTTGCGGCCTGGAGCGCAGTTTTCAAATTTATTTTTTGAGAATTTTATCTCTCCCTCTACACTCTGGCGATGATGTCACACACTGTGACATGAACATTCCGTGCAATACACATCCATTATAATCTCAGAATTTCTCCAAAAATGATCATGGTCATTGAACAGGGATTGATAAAAAACTATATGACCTATCGAAACGTGGATTAATACACCGATACACAAGACTTGTGTCTACTGTTTAAAGTTTAAATGGAGTCTCTAGGTGAAATTATGCCGGAGAAGTAGACGTTTAAAAATCTCCAATTATTGTTCTTTTGGCCGTCCCATTCACTTCAATGCAAAATTTTGGGCAGTTTTGTTAGTCTGTAGAGAAAAGTAATAGCACACCGATCCCGATCAAACCACATGTTTTGATATATAAGTTGTCCTGCAACTCAAATAGTAGTGGGACGAAATTGCGTCCGGAAGAAGAAGAAGAAAAAATCCACAGTATAACAGTAGTCCTCGGTGCGAAGCCCCGTGGCCCTAATGACCAAAAAAAGTTGTATTTTTTTGGTAATTTTGTGTTTTTTTTTAACCATCTTTCAGGACACTTGTGGGCACTTGGAAAAGTGTTTAAATAAAATGTAAAAAAGATTGAAGATTGAATCAGCTGTAAACGACGTTGTTGTGATTAACGAGTGACCCTGTTAACTGACAACTTTAAGTATTTATCTATAGAGATATATTATAGAGATTTATATATCCTGCAGTGACACACAGTGAGGACACAGAAAAGGGAAACTTGTTGAAGCGTCTCGTTGGGGTTCGGAGGGTTAAACAGGCGGCGAGTGATTCATCAGTGCTGACAGGAGGTCAAAGGTCAAGTGCAGCAACGTACAGAGACCCCACGAACCTGATCAACACGCCACCAGAGCAACGGGAACAATGGAGAGGTTTCTACAGGCTGACGGGTGTGTGAGGTGTGGGCTGAATGACTCGTATTCACCGCCACACACACACACACACACACACACACACACACACATACACACACACACACATAAACACACACACACACACACACACACACACACACACACTAAAACGGCGTGGGCGGGTCCTGACCGCGGGGTCAGTTCACTGGAAGTGTAGGCTGATCTCACAGCCACACACACACACACACACATCTCCCTGCTAATGAGCACACACACACACACACACACACACACACCCTTCTCCACTAAACACACACACATAAACGGAGCAGCGGGTGTTTTTGGTTTGCCTCCACAACGAGCAGGTGACTGTTGTTTTACAGCTGCTGACTTAATGAAGCAGTAAACACACGGGGCCAGTTAGTGGGCGACACACACACACACACACACACACACACACACACACACACACACACACACACACACACACACTTGAGAGTGTTTTTCATTGTGCAGGAGGAGAACGGAGTTGTTTCACAAGTCCAAACTCTTTAAAAAGCGTCTTGGATCAGCTGCCAGAGACATGCAGCTTAGTTTAACTGTCCCGTAGGAGTGAATGAGAGAGAGAAAAAGGTCTTAAATGAAAGTTGAGGATTTCTGGATGTTCAGTCCTGACTGAAGGAGTCAGCTAACATCTGAACATGCAGGAATCCTTAACTTTCATTTAGAACTTTTTAAAGACCGAGTCCATTTATTTTAATGTTCTCAAGCATCTGGGAAAACTCACAAATTTACAAGAAATATGTTTTTTTTTTTTTATGAAACCACCACACAAATTTATGAGAACAAACTCACAAATTTAAGAAAAAAATCAAAAATGGACAAGAAAAAAAACCCTAAAATTTAGGGAAAAAAACTCTCAAATAAAAAAAAAGAAAATCAAAAATTTACAAGAAAAAAAAAAAATCAAATTTTTGCGGGAAAAACGTATTTTAAAAATACTGAAAAAAATAACAAATTTACGAGGAAGAAATCACAAATTTACAAGAAAAAAATAAAAAACTGATGGAAAAAAATCACAAAATAAAAAATGTACAACAAAAAATAAAAAAAATTACGCAAAAAAACTATCAAATTACAAAAAAATAAAAAATTTACAAGAAAAAAAATCGAGTTTACGAGAAAAAAATATTGAAAAAAAATCACAAATTTAAGACGAAAGAAATAAAAAAACTGATCAAAAAAAATCACAAAATAAAAAAATGTACAAGAAAAGAACTTTATGAGAAAACAAATTTACAGTCTCTGAGTGTCTGCAGGTTGAACAGCGTGTTGAGACTCACTGAGTGTTTATCACGACCCCGAAGGCTTCAACTCCTCACGCTGCCGGAGCCTCCATAAATGTTATTAAACCAATTAAAAACTTCTGCTGCCAACAACACACACACACACACACACACACACACACACACACACACACACACACCTCCCTGCAGGCTGCTCTTCATATTTAAACGAGGAGAAACTTCTAATAACTGTGATTAAAGAAATGTTTCTTTGCAGCTGAAGAGACAAAAACATTTCTATATTTACATATTTTCAGAGGTTTGTAAGACGGAACATTTACGGGCAATAAATACGATATAATGTCTGGAAGATATTAATCACAAAAACACATTAAATTGGTCTGAACATGAAGGTAAATTGCAGTTAATTTGCATGATTTTTAAAAACACACAGAACAGTTTTGAGGTCGCTACTTGAACTTTGCTTGAGTTGTTGCATTTGATGTGACTTTATACTTCGACTACATTTAGCCGACAGCTTTAGTTACTTTTTTTAGATCAGGATTTAGTATAAAATGATGCAGAAAATACTGAGTAGCAGCAGAAGATTAGCTGTGAGGACGGAGACAGGAGAGCACAAAGTGTCAGTTCAACAAACCAGGAGACGAAAATAAATAAAAGACACAAAATTACAAAACAGACACACAATAACTAAAAGAACAAACACGAAATGACCAAGAAACGATGTAAAATTACAAAAAAAGACAGAAAATGATTTAAAAAAACACAAAACAACAAGAAAGACAAAAAAACAACAACACAAAATGACACAAAACTGCACAAAAAAACAAAAAATGTCCAAAGATAGACACACAAAAAAACAACAAAAAAGACACAAAATGGCCAAAAGATGTAAAATTACAAAAAAGACACACCACAAAAAAGATGCAAAACAACAACAAAAAAGACACAAAACAACAACAAAAAAAGACACAAAACAACAACAAAATAACAAAAAAGACACAACATAGAAAATACACAAAACAACAACAAAAAAGACACAAAACAACAACAAAACAACAACAAAATGACCACAAAAAGACACAAAACAACAAAAAAACAACTTTTTAAAAAACACAGAAAATTACCAAAAAAAGTTGTCTTTTGTGTTTTGTGTTGTTGGGTTTTTATTTTTGTTTTTACCAACCTTCAGGACACTTGTGGGCACTTGGAAAAGTGTTTATCTATACATTCTGTTTTATTCACATTTGTAGAAAATATTTTATCTGAGAAATTCACCTGGAGTGGAGACGCAGCCAGTTGTTTTTCTAGAGACACACACACACACACACACACACACACACACACACACACACACACACACACACAGCTGCTGCTGGTCACACAGCTGCAGGTTGTAGTTTTAGTGTCCTTCTGAATATTTCATGAGTCGTATTATTATCAGAGTTTGACACGATGATGTAATTAGAGACGTGGAGCTGCTTCGTGTTTTAGCCGCGAGGCTTTAAAGTCCTATCAGAACCCACAGCATCCGTCCTCACAGAGACCGCCTGCTGCATGCAAATATAACCACACACACACACACACACACACACACACACACACACACACACACACACACACACACACAGCACAGTGGCTGCAGACTAAAGGCAGAGCGAGGTGTGTGCTGACATTAAACCTATGAGCTGATTTTGATCTACGAATCTCATGCAAAACATGCAAACGACAGCAGGCGGCGAGGTGGATGATCAGGGGCGGCGAGGATGTTTCTGTGGAGGATCCTGTGTTTTGGTTCAACAGTGTGAGAAAGAAGCTGTGACACCCAAAACAAATCTAAATAAACCGCAGACTGCATCTAAACAACATAAAGCCTACATTTGTACATTTGTGATCAAATTGTTGTTTTTTTCTTCAAAATTTTTGCTTTTTTTTCATCGTCAGTTTGTGATTTTTTTCATTCATTTAAAAAAAAAATTCTCCTAAATTTGATTTTCTTTTGTCTCAAATTTGAGTTTCTTTCTTCGTAAATTTGTGATTTTTTAAATGTATTTTCTATTTGTTTTCACGTAAATTTAAGTTATTTTCTTGTAAATTTGTGATTTGTTTTTCATATTTTTTTTCTCGTAAATTTGAGCGATTTTCTTGTTCATTTTTGATTTTTTTTCTGGTAATTTTGAGAGTTTTTTTCTCATAAATTTATGATTTTTTTTAAATTATTTGTGTTTTTCTTTTAAATTTGAGTTTTTTTCTAGTAGATTTGTATTATTTTCTCCCCAAAAATTTGTGATTTATTCTTGCAAATTTGTAATTTTGGTCGTCTTCCTTCCTTTGGTTGGGACTGTGTTCTCACCTGCAGAGAACCAACTCTGAGAACCCAGAACCCCATTTTTAGAGGAGCAGAGTTCTTCTTTGGTCACCAGAGTTGGTTTTAGGTTCACAGCAGCAGAAACCAAACAGACCATCAGACAAACTGGTTGGTTTTTGGCTTTTTTCCCGACCCGTGCTAGAAAGATAACCAGAGGAAGGACTTTTAAACTCCCATGAAGTGGAACTGTTTGTTAGAGCAGTGAGGATCTTTAATGAGGATCTTTAGTGAGGATCTTTAATGAGGATCTTTAGTGAGGATCTTTAATGAGGATCTTTAATGAGCAGCTCCAGATTTAAACCCTGCTGGCTGATCTAAGAGGCTTGAAGCTGTTCTGGGGTCAGTGTGGCTTCACACAGAATAGCAGAGACGTTGGCCTTGTTGACGCTTTGTTGGGACCCTGCAGCGTCCTCGTTGCTCTGCAGCTCTCATCTCAACATGCTGCTCCCTCTTTTAACTCGCTCCTCTTTTCTTATCTGTCCTCTCTCCTCCTTCTCCTCTCTGACCTCCTCCTCTCCTCTCCCTTTCTTTCTTTCTTTCTTTCTTTCTTTCTTTCTTTCTTTCTTTCTTTCTTTCTTTCTTTCTTTCTTTCGGCCTCTCCCCGTGCAGAATTATTTTATTTTATTTTATTAATTCTTTTTTAAATAATTTTGTTTTGGTTTTTTTGGATAATTTTGTGTCTTTTTAAATATTTTTGTGTATTTTTTTGTGGTAATGTACCTTTTTCTAATAATTTTGTGTCTTTTTTTAGTAATTTTGTGTCTTTTATTTTAGTAATTTTGTGTCTTTTTTGTAATTTTGTGTCTTTTTTTGGTAATTTTGTCTTTTTTTCTAACAATTTTGCTTCTTTTTTTGTAATTTTGAGTATTTTTTTGTAATTTGTGTCTTTTTTTGAATTTTTGGGGTCATTTTGTGTCTTTTTTAAGTACTTAAGTGTTTTTTCAGTCATTCTGTGTCTTTCTTTGGTCATTTTGTGTCTTTTTTAGGTAATTTTGTGTCTTTTTCTAATAATTTTGTGTCTTTTTTTAAGTAATAAAGTGTTTTTTCAGTCATTTTGTGTCTTTCTTTGGTCATTTTGTGTCTCTTCTCCCTTTCTTCCTCCCTTCCTCCCGTGTAGCAGACATGGCTGGATAGAGATGGAGGAAGCGTGACGGTGTTTGGTTTCCTTCAGCTGTGGAGGCGGAGAACGCTCTCCACTCGTCTCATTACCAACAATTAAGGTTTTAGGTTCACTTTAGTGGACGAGTTTCTCTCTTTGCTCCACTTTACTCCTCTATAGCTCCTCTATAACTCCTCTATAACTCCTCTATAACTCCTCTATAGCTCCTCTATAACTCCTCTATAACTCCTCTATAGCTCCTCTTTCAGTCCTCCACAGTTATCTGACAGCCTCACTCACTTCACAACATGCAGAAAATATAACAGAAATAACTCAGAGATCCTGGTGTGGATCTGAGCTGGTTATAGTGTAGAAACAACAAAAGACAATACATTTGTGTGTTTTTTTTTCATTTATTTTCTATTTGTTACCTCGTAAATTTATTTAAATTATTTATTGTGATTTTTTTGTCATAAATTAGTTTAGTTTTTTTTTTCATTTCTTCATTTTTTTTTCTCTGAAAATTTGAGTGTTTTTCTTGTCAATTTTTTTTAAAATTTTTTTCTTAGTAATTTTGAGAGTTTTTTCTCATAAATTTATGATTTTTTTCATTATTAAAAAAATATGGTATGGATCTGAGCTGTTTATAATGTGGAAAACAACAAAAAACATGTTTGATTGATAGCTTCTTATTTTCTATTTCTTTCATCCTAAATGTAATTTTTTTTTTTTAAATTTGTGATTTTTTCGTCATAAATTTGTGGGTTTTTTTTAATTTATTTTCTATTGGTTTCCTAGTAAATTTATTTATTTTTTCTTTTAAATTTGTGATTTTTTGTCATCATTTTTTTTTCTTTTTTTCTTTTTCTTTTTTTTTTTTTTTTTTTTTTTTTTCTCGGAAAATTTGTGTGTTTTTCTTGTAAATTTTTCGTTTTTTTTCCTAGTAATTTTGACAGTTTTTTCTCATAAGTTTATGATTTTTTTCATTATTTAATTTTTTTTTTTAATTTGTGAGTTTTTTCTCATAAATTTCAGTGTTTGTCTTTTAAATTTGATTTTTTTTCTAGTAGATTTGTATTTTTTTCTCTCAATTTAAAAAAAAAAAAATTCTCATAAATGTATGACTTTTTCCTTGTAAATGAGTGACTGATTCATGCAAATTTGAGAGTTTTTTTTTCTTGTAAATTTGTAAGAGAAGTGCTCAGAGATCCTGGTAAAAACATGTTTGATTGATAGCTTTGAAGTGTTCAACATGCTTATTTCTAGATTTAATAATCTAAATTTATTAAATCTTGTCAAGGTAAATTATCTGTCCATGCAGCAAGATCATTTCCCTCAGATTTACTGTTTGATCTGGTTTTTAGACTCCCCTTTTTTTTGCAGTGCAGCCAAAATGAACCAGATCAAGAGAAAACATTTGCACAAAAATGTCCATAATGATGCATAAGGGTTAATACTGTGCATTATTCATAATATTTATATTTATTATTAACAATGCATGCAAGAACCAACAGTTTTGCATGCAGCGTTTCTGCAGAACTTCATTTATTTTGCATGTTGAGTGAAGTTGTTGCTCTCCGTGTCACTGCATTTAAGAAGTGATCTGTCCTCCTGCTGTTGCCTGGCAACACGCAGCAGCTTGTCAGGAGACGCCACATTCAGACGTTTCATATAAAGAATTTATATTTAGATGTATAGAGAGGCAGCAGCAGCAGGTGGAGGGTCAGAGTGTGACAGAAGCTGCAGCAGAGACACTGGAGCTGTTCAGGGACACAAAACTGAGACTGTCAGAGCAAGACGGTGGTCTTTGAACGCCTCACGGGTCAAGAAACTCCAGTTAGGTCCCGTCCAGAGAGAACCAGCTGTCTGCAGATATTACAGATAACTACTGCTACCTCCTCATCCTATACTAATACTAAAAACATCACATATAATATAGTAAAACATATTTTACTGCATCATGTAAACTTTAACTACAGACTTTTACAAAGAAGTGTTGTTGTCTAAAAACAAGATAAAAACAGTAAATCTGAGGGAAATGATCTTGCTGCATGGACAGATGATTTACCTTGACAAGATTTATTAAATTAAGATTAGTAAATCTAGAAATAAGCATGTTGAACACTTAAAATATTTGTTTCTTACCAAGATAAAAAAAAATGACTAAAAAAGACACAAAATGGCTAAAAAAGACTCAAAATTACTTAAAAAAAGACACAAAACGACTTAAAAAGACACAAAATGACTGAAAAAAGACATAAAACGACTTAAAAAGACACAAAATGACTAAAAAAAGACACAAAATGACCAAAAAAGACCAAAAATGACAAGAAAAGACACAAAATGACCAAAAAAGACTCAATATTACTTAAAAAAGACACAAAATGACTAAAAAAAGACACAAGATTACAAAAAAGACACAAAATGACAAAAAAAGACACAAAATGAGAAGACATAAAGATATGGAAAGGATTCAAAAATGGACAAAATAGCCCTATAAGACTCCATAGAGTTAAGACTTAATTTCCTATTTTAAGTGTTCAACATGCTTATTTCTAGATTTAACAATCTTGATTTAATAAATCTTGTCAAGGTAAATTATCTGTCCATGCAGCAAGATCATTTCCCTCAGATTTACTGTTTGATCTGGTTTTTAGACCTTTTTGCAGTGAACACACTTGATCTCCAGGTGATTGACTCCATGCAGACGGTCTGTCACGGCTCAGCTTCATTATTTAATGCTGCAGCATCGATCCTCAACTATCTGGACCTCAGTGTGTTTCTGAGTCGTGTCGTGTGATAATTAAAGTGGCGTCAGCAGGAAACGCCTGTTTAACCTCCAGTTAACCTGCAGCAGCAGGAGGCTCAGCAGCAGGAGCAGCAGGAGCAGCAGGAGCACGGCTCCTTTTAATTAGTTAGTTCACGACTCCTCTTTGGAAAAAAAAACTACTGGAGCAGCTGGAAAAGTCCTCAACACAAAGCTGGAATTTTTAAAAAATGTATTCCTATTATATTTAAGGTTTGATGACATTCTTTTTTTAATTATTTATTTCTTCTTTATATAGTTTTTTAAAAAGGTGTTTAGGTAAAACAAAAGTTTTATAAATAATACTACAACTACTACTACTACTACTAATAATATACTTCCAAAAAATAGAAAATTATAATGGAATAAAATAAATGGTTAAAAGTCTTACAATCATAGGTTATTTTACTGATAATTTCTTTAAAAATATATTTTTTAAATAACACTAAAAATGGTTTAAAAAAGTCTATCATAAGTTACCATAATTACTTTGAAAAAACTTTAAAAATATATGTTTTTTAAATTAAATTTAAACAATGGTAAAAAGTCTTGTTTGTAAGAAGAGAATTGAAAGTTATTTTGTTTAGAAAATAATAATAGAATAAAATAAAATAAATGGTTAAAAGTCTTAAATCGTAGGTTATTTTAAGGATCATTTTTTTCAAAAGATAAAAAAAAACCCCCATAAAAAATGGTTTAAAAATAGTTTTTAAAAGTATTATTATCATAAGTTATGGTAATTTCTTTAAAAATACTTTTAAAAGATTTAAAAAAATTAAATAAATTAAGACAAGTAAGAAAGACAACAAAGACAACAAGAAAGTCTTGTTTGTCAGAAAATAATTGTAAGTTATTTTACAGAATTTTTTATCGACAAAAAAGGTGAAGTACGGGAAAGTTTTGTGTGTGCTTATGCTGCACAATGTGTGTGTGTGTGTGTGTGTGTGTGTGTGTGCTGACATTGCAGGGCCCCTGCTGCAGTGCATTGTGGGTACAAACCCCAAGACTGGGGACCTGTCCGTCAGCCAGTTGCCCGGGGCGCCCGTCTGAAAAAAACACTAAAAAAACACTTTGTTGTTTGCCAAGAAAATCTTTGTGTGTGTGTGTGTGTGTGTGTGTGTGTGTGTGTGTATGTGTGTGTGTGTGTGAGCAGACTGATGATCAGTTATTTTGTGAATAACAAGCTGTTCTGCAGCTGGTTTCACTGATTTATAGAGAGAGACTCTCAGCCATCCAGATTTATTTCTGACGCATCAAATTTATTCTCCATTCTCTCCTTTTAATTTGGCGGGGTACATCTTGTCTCCATATTAATATTGCCTCTCCATGTTGATGCTGTTAGAGAGTTTTAGTTCCCTCCAGGCGGCTGTTAGTTTCACTTCTTTCCTATCAGATCCTCCGACTGAACCGAGGTCACAGCAACCATTACAGCTTCAACTTTAATTAACAGTTATAAGAGTGTGTTTTAAAAAAAATCCTCCTCTCTGTGTTTTACTGCAACATATAAAATATCTATGAGTCTATAAGTCCTGCAGCTCTTTAGAATAACACAGTTAGAATGACAGAAACCAGGAAAAAAGAAAAAGTTGAATTTGTCCAAGTGTCTGAATGGTGTAAGAAAATGAGACCAAATGAGACAAAATGACAAAAAAAAAGACACAAAATTGCTCTCCTGTCCTCTCCTCTCAGCTCTGTGTAAACAGCCTCTCCTGTCCTCTCCTCTCAGCTCTGTGTAAACAGCCTCTCCTGTCCTCTCCTCTCTGCTCTGTGTAAACAGCCTCTCAGTGAATATTTGTCACATGACCGTCAAAGTTTCCGAAAAAGTCCTAAAGAATTACCAAAACAAGACGTACGATTACCAAAAAGACACAAAATTTCCAAGAAAAGTTGCAAAATTACAAAAAAGACGTAAATTTCCCAAAAAAGATACAAAATTTCCACAAATTACCAAAAAAAGACACAAAACGACCAAAAAAGATGTAAATTTCCAAAAAGACACAACATTTCCAGAAATGACCAAAAAATGACACAAAATTACCAAAACAAGACGTGAAATTACAAGAAAAAGTCCACATATTGCACATTACTGAAGTATTATCATATTTCCAGCCTCTCCTGTCCTCTCCTCTCTGCTCTGTGTAAACAGATTCTTGGTGAATATTTGTCACGTGACCGTCAAAGTTTCCGAAAAAGTCCTAAAGAATTAACAAAACAAGACGTACGATTACCAAAAAGACACAAAATTACCAAGAAAAGTTCCAAAATTACAAAAAAGGACGTAAATTTCCCAAAAAACATACAAAATTTTCAGAAATTACCAAAAAAAGATGTACATTTCCAAAATGACACAACATTTCCACAAATTACCAAAAAAAGATACAAAATTACAAAAACAAGACGTGAAATTACAAAAAAGTCCACATATTCTACATTATTGAATTACTGTCATGTTTCCAGCCTCTCCTGTCCTCTCCTCTCTGCTCTGTGTAAACAGCCTCTCCTGTCCTCTCCTCTCAGCTCTGTGTAAACAGATTTATGTCTTCAGTGTCTCTGAGGAGAATTTAATGTTTTTAACAGGTTTATCTGGTTTATTTTAAATAACACATGGCGAATAAAGACATTCTGACACTAAAATCAATATTTAACACAAGTAACGGTCACTTTTAATAACCGATGATCCATTCAAGGACCGTCAGAAAGTTCAGACTCTGACGATAACGTCTGTTTTTACAGTTTCTTTCTATGATAAACGGCGTATTTTTGGCGATTCTTTAAAGAAAAGAGACTTTGGAGGGTTCAGAGGGTTCAGGAAACATCAGAGGAGATTAAAATGAAACCTGAAACCTGTTTCTGTTTCTGTCTGCGTCTGTTGAATCGATGAGTGATTGCGTACTGCTGTCGGACTAATCCATCAAACACAACGTTCACGTCTTTCTGCAGAAGAGTTTTAATTTCCCTTCTGTTCTGTGACAGAGTTGAACCTGCGGCTGAACATCCAGAGTTACCTGAGCTGATTTACAGCTGCTGCTGCTGCAACATCTGCACACTCTGCTGCTGTAAATCAGGATCCATCTGAGTTACAGCACGCTCCGTTCACCATTGGACTCTATGGGACTGTTGGTTGGAGATGCTGTCACATTCAAGCTCACTGAGACAAATCTGTCCGTCGACTGATTCCAGAGTCAGATGTCTGCGACCGGCATGGTTTTCTCTATAATATGCTTTTTTTTTCGCCTCGTGTTGCCTTTTTTTGGAAATATTGTGTTTTTTTTTGGTAATTTTGTGTATTAAAAAAAAAAATGTTGTGTCTAGTATTTGTTAATTTTGTGTCTGTTTTTTTTAAAATGTATCTTTTTTTGGGGGTAATTTTGTGTATTTAAAAAAAAAAAGTTGTGTCTTTCTTTGGTAATTTTATGCCTTTTTGTCACTTTATGTGTTGTTTGGCTGCCTTGTGTGTTTTTTGGTAGTTTTATGTCTTTTTTAATAAGTTTTTGGGGAAATTTTGTGTCTTTTTTAGGAAATTTTGTTCTTTTTTTGGTCATTTTTGGTAATATTGAGTCTTTTTTGCAATTGTGTCTTTTTGGTGGTTTTACGTGTTTTTTTTTTAAAATATGTGGGTTATTTTGGGTAATTTTGTGTCTTTTTTGGTAACTTTATGTCTTTTTGTAAGTTTGTGTCTTTTTCTGGAAATGTGTGTCTTTTTTGATAATTTCAGTCAGATTTCTGTCATTCTAACTGTGTTATTCTGCAAAAAGACTGTTGTTCTGATTGTGCTGATTCCACAGAGCTGCAGGACTTAGAGATTTATAGAGATTTTATATGATGCAGTGAAACACGAGAACAGAAAACGCTTTGAAACGTTTCGTTGAGAAGTAATTCAGTGTGTTTTCTGGTTAATGTGCTCGCTTGTCAGCAGCTCAGTAAACTTTGACTTCAACACCAAAAGTGTCATCAGGGAGTTTTATCTTTCTTTTACCAGCTGGCTGTGTTTCGCTCTGTCGACCTGCGGCGTCTAAACGGCCTGTTTGTGTCTTTCCTCGGAGACGGGAGTCAAGTTTTCTGCCGGAGGGGACAGAAAGACGACCACCGGGTCAGCTCAACGTCAGCCTGTTGGTTTTAAAGGGTCGGGACCTCCACAAACCTCTGAAGGTAACGAAGCCACTGTTTCTCTCATGGTTTGAAAGGAGAAATTCATTTAGTTCCCACTTAAAGGCAACTTTTCTGCATTAAAAAACAACAAAAAGAGAGTTTTAAGTTCAGTGTGCTTAAAAAAGAACATTATATACTATCCACCGGGCTTATTCCTGCATTTTATTTTATGTGCTTGCTTGCAAAAGCACATTAATTGTTATTGCGTGGGCTAATTCTTATTTTGTGTGCTTGCTTGCAAAAGCACACTAACTACTATTCACTGGGCTTATTTTTATTTTTATTTTGTGTGCATGCTTGCAAAAGCACACTAACTACTATTCACTGGGCTTATTTTTATTTTTATTTTGTGTGCATGCTTGCAAAAGCACACTAACTACTATTCACTGGGCGTATTTTTATTTTTATTTTGTGTGCTTGCTTGCAAAAGCACATTAATTGCTATTGCGTGGGCTAATTCTTATTTTGTGTGCTTGCTTGCAAAAGCACACTAACTACTATTCACAAGGCTTATTCTTATTTAGTGTGCTTGCTTGCAAAAGCACACTAATTGTTATTCTGTGGGCTTATTTTTGTTTTGTGTGCTTGCTTGCAAAAGCACACTAACTACTATTCACCCAGCTTATTTTTATTTTTATTTTGTGTGTTTACTTGCAAAAGCACACTAATTGTTATTCGTGGGCTAATTCTTATTTTGTGTGCTTGCTTGCAAAAGCACACAAACTACTATTCACTGGGCTTATTTTGTGTGTGTGCTTGCTTGCAAAAGCACACTAACTACTATTCACCGGGCTTATTTTTATTTTTTCAAATTAATCGGCAAAAACATACCCAAAAAATTCCCCCAATTTTACCCTATGGAGAGGTTAGAGTGGATGACATCATCGCTAGAGTGGAGAGGGAGAGAAAAATTTGTCCATAAAGAAATTTGGGTAATTCTGTGTCTTTTTGGTCATTTTTACCTCTTTTTGGTAAATTTATATCTTTATTTGATCGTATAGTGTCTTTTTTTTTTTTTTTTTTTAACTTTTACATCATTTGATAATTTTCTGTCTCTTTTAGTAATTTTGTGTTTTTTGGGGGTAATTCTGTGTCTTTTTTGGCAATTTTACCTTTTTTTTTAACCAATTTTATCTTTTTTTGAGTCAAGCACACTCACAAAATTTCTTCAGAAATGTTCTAATTTAACTTGATGCCCTGAAAACTTATTCATAAGGAATGCCAAACTTGTATCCAGCTTATTAAAGCTCTCAGGTTAGTTAACGGCCCTTTAACAGTATTTTTTCCAGCTTCAGTGGACAGCGGAGTCACAGACAGACTGACACTTCCCATGCAAGCACAGTTTGTGTTTCAGCAGCAAACGTTGTCAGGCGTCTTCAGAGGAAGTGCAGATGTGCTGCAGATAAACCTGCTGTTTTCTCTGGTGTACGTCCCTGTAAAGGATCATTACAGGAACAGAGGTGGGCTGTAAAAAATGTAGCGTCGGGCCATAAATAGGCAGAGGAATGCCGGAGACGTGCAGGGACAGGGTGAGACCACGCAGCGCCATAAATAGTCCGACCATCACCAGAAACACACAACAAGTTCTCTGCCTCAACGCAAACCATGTGTGCAGAGCAAGTCAATCAGTTAGTCAACCTGAAGACTCAGCAGCAGAGTTTATCAACTGGACTCAACACATTCATTCATTCATTCATTCATCTATTTATAAAGAGCAGCAGGTTGACTGTGGAGATTGTATGTTTATGTTCCAGACACTTTATCCTGATAACCTGCAGTTACAGGCAAAAAAAACACTGTTTTATCATCCATTATTGTGTCCTCCCGTATGTAAATCTTTGTGCTAAGTGGAGTGTCTCTACCACAGCTCCCATAGACTCCTATGAGAGTCTCTACCACAGCTCCCATAGAGTCCTATGAGAGTCTCTACCACAGCTCCCATAGAGTCCTATGAGAGTCTCTACCACAGCTCCCATAGACTCCTATGAGAGTCTCTACCACAGCTCCCATAGACTCCTATGACCGTCTCTACCACAGCTCCCATATACTCCTATGAGAGTCTCTACCAAAGCTCCCATAGAGCTTTTTTTTTGGTAATTTTATGTAATTTTTGTGATTTCACATCTTCTTTTGTCATTTTGTGTCTTTTTTGTGATGTTTACATCTTTTTGGGGGGTGATTCTTTTAGTCTTTTTTTGGTAATTTTGTGTCTTTTTTGGTAATTTTGTGGGTTATTTGGGTAATTCTTTGTCTTTTTGGCAATTTTACCTCTTTTTTCTTGTAAAATTTGGTAATTTTGTGGGGGGTTTTGTGTCCTTCTTAGGGTAATTTTGTTCGTTTTTACGGTCACTTTACCTATTTTTTGGTCATTTTTGGTAATTCTGTGTCTTTTTGGCAATTTTACCCCTTTTTTGGTAAAATTTCGTAATTTTGTGTTTTTTGGTAATTTTGTGTTCGCTTTTTTGGTCACTTTACCTATTTTTTTTGTCCTTTTTTTGATAATTTAATAATCATTTGATCATTTTGATCTTTCCTGGGTGAAAGTTAATCTGACATGTGTCTGACTTCTTGTATCCTCTCCGTCATTCAGATCAGCTTTAAACCTGAAACAGGTTCTTTGTTTCCTGCTGACAACCTCAGTGACATCATCAAACAATAATGATATCAAATCCATAACTTTCTCCCAGGAACCGGACATGAATCAGACGTTCACACGGACATGATAAGGAACTTTAAATGAGAACTCTGTTTGATGTTGGAACAAAGAGAAAAAGCTTTTAGTAGTTTATTTATTCTGCAGCACAACGGGACAGAAATGTGTTTGTGATAAAAACTTTATCTGTAAAATGACTCGTGGTCCGTTACAGCAGCTCTGTCTTTAAGAATACGGACAGAAAACTTATGAGAGAAACATTTGGACAACATGAGAAGGTTTGTTTTCAGACAGAAATCTCATGTGGAGCAGCTGTCGGCACAGAATTAATGTCTCTGAAATGAATGAGCACCAACCAGAGTTTCCCAAGAGTGTATTTATATCTTTGTCCCATGACATCATCGTCCTGCACACAGTGGACGTATATATAAAGGTCCAGACTGAGTCCCGAGGACGTTTAACCCTCCGGACCCCAACCAGACCATTCACAAATGTTTCTTCTAAAGAAACTGTAATAACAGGTGTTATGGTCAGAGTCTGAACTTTCCAACGGTCCTTGAATGGATCATCGGTTATAAAAAGTGACCAAAACTTGTGTTAAATGTTGATATTAGTGTCAGAATGTCTTCATTCTCCATGTGTCATTTAAAATAAAACGTTTGCACTAAACAGAGCAGGGGTCTAAAACTCAAATTACCTGTAGGGGGCCGCTGGAGGCAATATCAAAAGGACCAAAAAAAGACACAAAATGACCAAAAAACCCCACAAAATGACAGAAAAAGACACAAAATGACAGAAAAAAAACTAAATTACTTAAAAAAAGAAATTAAATGACACAAAAATGACACAAAATGACAGAAAAAAACTAAATTACTTAAAAGAAATTACACAGAATTACCAAAAAAGACACACAATTGTTAAAAAAAGACACAAAATGATTTTTAAAAAGACACAAAGGCAAAGCCTAACTAAATTATATATCAAAACGTGCGGTTTGATCGGGATCGGTGTGCTACTACTTTTCTCTACGTAAATTTGAAAACTCCCCAAAATTTTGCATTGAAATGAATGGGACGGCCGAAAAAAAATGAGTGTAAAAGAACAATAATTGTAGATTTTTAAACGTCTACTCCTCCGGCATAATTTCACCTAGAGACTCCATTTAAACTTTAAACAGTAGACACAAGTCTTGTGTATCGGTGTATTAATCCACGTTTCGATAGGTCATATAGTTTTTTATCAATCCCTGTTCAATGACCATGATGATTTTTGGAGAAATTCTGAGATTATAATGGGTGTGTATTGCACGGAATGTTCGTGTCACAGTGTGTGACATCATCGCCAGAGTGTAGAGGGAGAGAAGAAACTGTCAAAAAATACATTTGAAAACTGCGCTCCAGGCCGCAAATTCCACTCTACAGAAATAATTTATACATAGAAACGTAGGAAAATTAGTCTTCTCCCTCACAATCTTCTGGTAAAGCTGTCAGAGTTATAGTTTGGGCGTAGGACGCACAGATGATCCACCAACACCACCAACAGCCTCATTGGCTCCCATATTAAAAATGCAGGAAGATTTCTGTAGAAAAGCATATTTAACATTTTTTTTAGCTCGCTCTAACAAAGCTATTTTTTCATTTTTATTCACAAAAATCATATGTAGACGTTCAGGAAGAACTCAGGATGCTCAAAGTGAAGTCGGATCAATGATAGGTATTATGGTTTTGCCAAAAATGCTTTCTGTTCGAGGCCACAAATTCCAGTCTGTCCACCTCTGGCTGCTGTCACTGTTCCTGGACATTCAGGTGTCAGTTAATTCTGTTGGTTGCTCTGCTCTGATTGCCTTTGATCTTTGCTCTGATTGATCTATCCCAAAGCCTTTGATCCTTTAATGTGATTACAGTTACAGATACATGCACGCGCACACACACACACACACATTTTGAGGTTAAAGGTCATAGGTTGCTGTATAAATAAATACTTGTAAAGGAATGCATGTTGTAGGTGTGCTCCTTGTATATTATATAGTATCATAACATAACTACTAAGTTATTCTATTTTTAAATTTAAATGTATTTTTTAAATACAGTATATTATCTGTATTTTTAATACGGTAAATTAAATACTTTTTTTCTGTGTTTTTGTGATTCTTTTCTCCACAGTGAGTCCCTCTCCACATGATCCTTCACCATTTACATCCCAGAGAAGCTTTAAGTGCTGAAACACAGTTTCAACACGTTTGCGGGTTAATCTGCAGCTTCAAAAGCAGCTGACAGCTCTGAGAATGGAGGGATCAGCTGACAGGAAGGAGGGAAGGAGCAGAGGATTGATGGACTTTACTTCAGGTGAGTCCAACACCTGCAGCCTGAACCACCAGCGCTCAGTAATCCGCTAAGCTGTCAAGTCAGTGAACGCATCGCCAGCCCGTGTTTGTGAAGCTCCAGCAGATCTGCAGAAAGCCGAGCGGCTCTGAGCTTCAGCTTCCGGAAACCCAAAACGTCTTGTTGGTCTGCGTCAACAAGTTAGCGGAGCCGAAACATTTTAAACAGTGTGAAAAAGACACAAAATGACCCAAAAAAGAGACAAAATGACAGAAAAAAACCCACAAAATTATGAAAAAAAGAGACAAAATTACCAAAAAAGACACAAAATTATTAAAAAAGACAAAAAATTATGAAAAAAGTGACAAAAATACCAACAAAAGACACAAAATTATGAAAAAAGAGACAAAAATACAAAAAAAAGACAAAATTATGAAAAAATACACAATATTATTTTTAAAAAAGACAAAATATTATGGAAAAAAAACACAAAATTACCAACAAAAGACATAAAATTATGAAAAAAGACACACAATTACTTAAAAAAGAGACAAAATTATGAAAAAAGTGACAAAATTATGAAAAAAGTGACAAAATTACCAAAAAAAGACACAAAATGATTAAAAAAGACACACAATTATCAAAAAAGATTCAAAATTATGAAAAATGACACAATTATTAAAAAAAGAGACAAAATTACCAAAAAATGACACAAAATTATGAAAAAAAGAGACAAAATTACCAAAAAAGACACACAATTGTTAAAAAAGACACACAATTATTAAAAAAAGAGACAAAATTACCAAAAAAATGACACAAAATTATGAAAAAAGAGACAAAATTACCAAAAAAAGACACACAATTGTTAAAAAAGACACAAAATTATAAAAAAAAGACAAAATATTATGAAAAAAAAGACAAAATTACCAACAAAAGACACAAAATTATCAAAAAAAGAGACAAAATTATCAAAAAAAGACACAGAATGACCGTAATCAGTAATCCGCTAACTGGCAGCAGGATCGGCTGTCAGTCAGTGAACGCATCGCCAGCCTGTGTTTGTGAAGCTGCAGCAGATCTGAGTAAAGCTTCAGCATCTGTGCTGCATTACTGCGTCTCAGAGCCAAATGAGCTTCTGGAAACCCAAAACGTCCTGTTGGTCCGCGTCAACGAGTTAGCGTAGCGCAAACATTCAAACAGTGTGACGGATGGAGCCGGGCGCTAACAGTTAGCTCAGGAAACACACACTGCTTGTTGACTTTGGATCTCTGAGTTTATTTAGGATTTTCATCAGTTTCCACTTTGGATGTGTGCAGCTTTAATGTCGGCTGACGTCACGCTGCCTGATGGATTTCTCTGAGGATGTGTGTGAGCGTTTGATGAAGTGGTTCCTCTACAACAACAGCACTGTTTCACTGTTTGCATGTTGCCGTATTTCATCACGACACTGAAATGAGCACATTGTTTGTTCAGCGGAGGGAAAAAACAACCTCATGTGAAAGAGGAGAAAATGTTTCCAGACTTGATCCATTATCATTCTGCCCCTTTTATTCAGAACTGGGGGTTGTGGGCAGAGGAGTTTTAGTGTTTAGGGGGAGACAGCAGGTCAACATGATCATAAAAAAGCCTTCAGTAATAAGATAATCAATGGATTAAACCAGGGGTCTCAAACTCAAATTACCTGGGGGCCACTGGGGGCAGTATCAAAATGACTAAAAATTGACACAAAATTATTAAAAAAGACACAAAATGACCAAAAAAAGACACAAAATGACCAAAAAAGACTAAAAATTACTAAAAAAGACACAAAATGACCAAAAAAAGACACAAAATTATTAAAAAAGACACAAAATGACCAAAAAAAGACATAAAATGACCAAAAAAAGACAGAAAATTATTAAAAAAAGACACAAAATGACAAAAAAGACACAAAATGACCAAAAACTACACAGAAATACCATAAATACACAAAATGACCCAAAAAATACACGAAATAACCAAAAAAATACAAAATTACTCAAAAAAGACACAAAATGACAAAAAAAGACACAAAATGACCAAAAAAAGAAACAAAATAATCAAAAAAAGACACAAAATGATCAAAAAAAGACACAAAATGACCAAAAAAAGACACAAAATGACCAAAAAATACACAGAATTGCCAAGAACTACACAAAATGACAGAAAAAAACTAAACTACTGTGATCTGGTTTCAGATAGAGTTGTAGATTAGTAGATTAGTAGATTTGTGTGTTTTGTGCGATTGTGTGGCAGCTCTTGTGTTGTGTTGCTGCTTATTGTGAGTCTAGTGTGTCAGCATCCATTGGGGACAGAACTGTGGGGGTTAAGTTGAAGATTCTGGTGTCTCATGAGACGAGAAGACGGATGGTGACGTGATTTCTGGTCCGGAAGATCAGAGGAAGACACAGTGATGGACGAGCGGAGCAGAGAGTGAAATGTTGTTATCAGTCTTTACCCACAATGCACCAGGAGATGCTGCAGTGGATAAGGCAGCAGGCCATTAGGAGCTATTGACCTCTGGCCGTTTATCTCCTCCGCCTGTCTGTTTACTGTAACAGCTGAGGGAAGAGTCCATGCTGCAGAGCGTCAGCATGCAGCACAAAGTCTTTAGATCAGGGGTCTCAGACTCAAAGTACCTGGGGGCCGCTGGAGGCAGTATCAACATGACCAAAAAAAGACACAAAATGACCCGAAAAAGACACAAAATGACCAAAAAATACACAAAATTACAAAAAAGACACAAAATGACAGAAAAAACTAAATGACTTAAAAAAGAAACAAAATGACCAAAAAAAGACACACAATTATTAAAAAAAGACACAAAATTATGAAAAAAAGACAAAATTATGCAATAAAATGTCTAAATTGAGATTAAAAAAGTCAAATTATGAGATAAAAAATCGAAATTATGAGAAAAAAAGTCTTGCTGAATGTAAAATGAAGGTGACTTTCTGTTTTAATACAGTAAAACTTTAAATTTAAATAATAAAATGTAAAAACAAAAAAATTGATAACTAAAAAAAAAATCAAAAATACTGTATATTATTATATTATATATCAGCTGTTGCTGCCACAATTTTTACCACAACTGCACAATAAAAAAATGAACCTTTTTAACCTGATCTATGAACTGCATTTAACAGAAACAGTCAATAATATTTACCTTTTCTCTCCACTTTCTTGCCAAAAATATCAC
This sequence comes from Centropristis striata, assembly GCF_030273125.1. NCBI lineage: Eukaryota > Metazoa > Chordata > Actinopteri > Perciformes > Serranidae > Centropristis > Centropristis striata. Next base: position 2,175,396 of record NC_081539.1, read on the forward strand.
ATTAGTGAGCAGTTATTGGTATGAAAAGGACTTGAAAGTGTTTGTTGATGTTGTATTTTAGTGAACGGTGAGTTCTTCAGAGCCTGAAGGCAACGCGAGCACCGTGGGGGGTCCCAGGGAAACTCTTTCAACTTCAAAAACAGACGAGCAGCCGAGAATATTACACACACACACATCCATAACTCATTCATCTGCAGCAGTAATGCATCCAGAAAGACTCACAGAATTATTATTCATCCTGAACCTTCTGAGCCCTAAAAAGCCGTTTCAGGGCGTTTTTTTTTTGGTGCTTTTTCTACATCCTCCTCTCTGTGTCCTTTATGTCACTTCAACATATAAAATCTCTATAAATCTCTAAGTCCTGCAGCTCTGTAGAATCAGAAGAATCAGTTTCCACAATTGTCACAGATGTTGTAAAAAATGACACAAAAAAAAACAAAAATGCTGAACAAAAGACACAAATTTACAAAAAAAGATACATATAACTAAAAGTTATGTATAAAAACAGTTTACTCCACATATTGCAATTCATAAAATGACCAACACCTAATATGATCAAAACCAGTTATCTCCACATATTGGAGTATTGTCATGTTTTACCAAAAAATGACACAAAATGACCAAAACAAGACGTGAAATTACCAAAAAAAAGTCTACGCATTGTACATATTGAAGTATTGTCATGTTTCCAACTTTTCCTGTCCACTCCTCTCTGCTCTGTGTAAACGGCCTCTCCTGTCCTCTCCTCTCTGCTCTGTGTAAACAGATTTTCGGTGAATATTTGTCACATGGCCAACAAAATTTCCTAAAAAGACACAAAATTTCCCAAAATTACCAAAAAAAACCCAACGTAAATTACAAAAAAAACCCCCACAAAATGAACAAAACAAGACGTGAAATTACCAGAAAAAAGTCTATTCATATTAAAGTATTGTCATGTTTCCAACTTTTCCTGTCCTCTCTTCTCTGCTCTGTGTAAACAGCCTCTCCTGTCTCCTCTCTTTTACATGACAGTTTTAGTAATGAACTTTCCTTCTTTTCTCCCACAACAAACAGCTTGTAACCTGCTTCCTGTTTCTCTCTGCTGCTCTGCAGAATCCTCCTCTGACTAAAGTTTCTGTGCAAATCAAACGGAGGTTGTGACTCACCAGCCTCTGCAGGATCCTCTTGCTCTTGTCGTCGGTGCAGTAGTCGGAGAGGATGCTCCTGTGGACCAGGACCAGGCCGTTCAGGAACAGCCAGGATCCGAACCAGAGCAGAGCAAACACCAGGGTCCCCCGCCGGGACCAAAGCCTGAGGCCCAGCCAGCGCAGCAGGCACAGCCCGCCACCGCCACCGCCGCCGCCGCCACGCCCCCCTCCGCCCGCCGCCACGCCTCCAGGAAGCATGTCCACCGTGCACCACGTCTTCTGACTAATGCACCAAAAAAGTGCTCCACAAAACGTGCAAAAAAGACGCTGCAGAACTCCAAAGAGGTGTGAAAATCAAATATGGGACCAAAAAATTAAATCTAAAGCCTCAAACTGAAATTATTGGATGGAGAATAAATACTTCTAACATCATTTTTTGCTAAATATCAATTCTTATATTCTACTAAAATATAAAAATAGGAAATCCGTTATTAAAAAACAGAGTGGTGTCGTCTGCATATCATGCTATTCCGGTTAGGAACCACATGTTGCGTCCTCCGATCTGCCATGATGCTCTGCAGAAAGATAAATCCAATATATCCCACTCATGAGGTCCTCCTGCTTCTGTTTGTCCTCGATGTGTCTCAAATAGTTGTGCAGACAAACAGAGCCAGCAGCAATCATCCAATCAGAGCCCCCGGCTGCGGCCCGCTGGTCCCGCCTCCTGCTCCGCTCTGCAGGAATATCTGGAAATTTTGTTTGTTCATGCTGAAATGTAGTTTGCTCATTATTTCTCCTCACGAAGCAACAGGAAGTAACTCAGAAGCAGCCGAGTGATGCGTTTGTCTGCAGCGTGGCATCTCATGTACACAATCAGCTGCACGCACACACACATGCATGCAACTTCACACACTATAAACTGCATGCACACACACAAACACACACACACACATACACACAGTGGCGTCCTGGCGTCACCTCCTCGTGGCGTCTGCAGCTGCTGCGGTCGCCGTCGTGCCGTCGAGCTCGGATGAAAACTCTGAAATCATTTACAGGCAACTAAGTTGAAAACATCCAGCAGAGGAAAGTCTGCAGAAGGAGAAAATCCCTCAGAAGACGCAGAGCTGGAAACCCTCCTTGATATTTGAGAAGAGATCCTTAATGAGCGCCGAAAGAGGAAAAATAGATGCCGGGGAAAAAAACTTCTTTGATGTCAGAAAATAGGAAAATACTTTGTTGGTGTCAGAAGAGTTTTTTGCCGCTGTGATCTGTGAACAGAAGAAAAGAAGCTTCAGATCTTCACTCAGACCGACTTTTCAGCTCTTAAAGATTATAAAAATCAAAAAGGCGTCAGATTAATCAAATGACTTCGCCCCAAAGACGAACACCAATTAACACTCAGAGAAACTTTGCTGATCAAAGTTTTCTTTTCATGGACTTTTCCAAACTCTGGCGTGAATTTTTAACATCAGCTCAAGCTTTAAAACTGTGAAATCCTGTTTATTTTTTACAGCTTTGAACTTCGTCTCCCTGCAGAACTCTGGGGAACTAACTGTGTGGTTTCTGACAGCTCGTCCACTCTGTTGTCACCACGTATCGCCACATAGTTTCACTTTTCACGAGTAAGCAACGTGCCACGTTCATTAAAGAGAGAGCAAAAACAGATTAAAGCCATTTTAACAATTAAAAACACCAACTTCATTGATATAAAAATGATTTATGAAAGCATCAAAACAAGAAATAAACACATCTCTTCAAAACAACAAAAGCTGATTTAGCAAAAATAAATAAAAAGGAGATATCTGTTTTTGAAATTGAAGCCTTCGAGTGCATCAAAAGTTCATCTAACTTTTGATGCACTCGAAAGCTGTATAAAGAGCGACAAAGTCCGCGTATGGATGAGTCAAACAAACCGTTAACTTCCACCAGGAGACATGGAAAACAAAAGTAAACCATGTGGTTCAGACATCACTTCAAAAAGGATGTAAAATAACAAATAAAAGATGTAGATTGAGAGAAAAAGTTACAAAATTAACAAAAAAAGGTAAAATAACAAAAAAAACGACAAAATTACAAAAAACACACATTTAGAAAACATAAGAGCATGTAAGAGTATATTTGAGTAAAGTTGTGCTATTTTTATGCAGAGTGGTGAGAGCTGGTCCTGTCCTCTCCTCTCTGCTCTGTGTAAACAGCCTCTCGATACAAAAATTACCAAAAATTAAGAAGTAAAATGACCAAAAAAGACACAGAATTCCAAAAAATGATAAAGAAAAGATTTAAAATGACACAAAAATGTAAAAAAACAAAAACAAAAAAACACACAAAATAAAAAAAAATTACAAATAAGACACAAAATTACCAAAAATTAAGACGTAAAATGACCAAAAAAGACACAGAAATTCCCCCCAAAATATGTAAAATGACAGAATGTTGTTGTGTACAGAACATACATTTTGTTTACACAGTTACAGGGTAGTGGTCAAAAAACTGCACTTGTTATTTTAAAGGCTTATTTTTTTCTCCATTAAGTGTCAGCAGCATTTTACTGTTAATTCTAACAATTTA